>NC_069501.1:1203996063-1204094019 GCF_027579735.1 Bombina bombina | reverse complement strand
CACAGTGTCTTAAAGCCTTAAAAGTATTGCACACCAAATTTGAAAGCTTTAACTCTTAAAATAACGGAACCGGAGCCGTTTTTATATTTAACCCCTATACAGTCCCTGGTATCTGCTTTGCTGAGACCCAACCAAGCCCAAAGGGGAATACGATACCAAATGACGCCTTCAGAAAGCTTTTTCTATGTATCTGAGCTCCTCACACATGCATCTGGATGTCTTGCTTCCCAAAAACAACTGCGCAATAGAGGCGCGAAAATGAGGCTCTGCCTATGATTAGGGAAAGCCCCTAGAGAAAAAGGTGTCCAATACAGTGCCTGCCGGTTATTTTACATAATTCCCAAGAATAAAATAATTCCTCAAAGCTATGAAGTATTAAAAATGCTTATATATCAATCGTTTTAGCCCAGAAAATGTCTACCAGTCTTAAAAGCCCTTGTGAAGCCCTTTATTCTTATGTAATAAAAATGGCTTACCGGATCCCATAGGGAAAATGACAGCTTCCAGCATTACATCGTCTTGTTAGAAATGTGTCATACCTCAAGCAGCAAAAGTCTGCTCACTGTTTCCCCCAACTGAAGTTAATTCCTCTCAACAGTCCTGTGTGGAAACAGCCATCGATTTTAGTAACGGTTGCTAAAATCATTTTCCTCTTACAAACAGAAATCTTCATCTCTTTTCTGTTTCAGAGTAAATAGTACATACCAGCACTATTTTAAAATAACAAACTCTTGATTGAAGAATAAAAACTACATTTAAACACCAAAAAACTCTAAGCCATCTCCGTGGAGATGTTGCCTGTACAACGGCAAAGAGAATGACTGGGGAAGGCGGAGCCTAGGAGGGATCATGTGACCAGCTTTGCTGGGCTCTTTGCCATTTCCTGTTGGGGAAGAGAATATCCCACAAGTAAGGATGACGCCGTGGACCGGACACACCTATGTTGGAGAAAAGTAGATTTAAGCCATGACGATTATTTCAAGATTTTTGTCTGTCATGTTAAAAGTCTGAAGGAACTCCACCTTTAATAAGATAGACTAAGCTTTTATCATTAAAGTCTAAGCAGCACAAAAAAGTTGGTTCTTCAAGGCTTGAGACCACATTCAGCAAAGGAAGTCTCTTCTTAATGGGTAACAGCCTTGACTTCAGAAATGTGCAAGGCTTGAAATGTTTCATCATCTTCCAATCCATGTTTTTGGGTGTTTATTAGTTTGTTTGTTTTTTTTAAAGGATCCCTACTACCTGTGATGTGAAGTTAATTTCCCTACCCAGCCTTTTTTTTTTTAAATCAAACTGCCACCATGTAGTCCCTCAGCTATACATAGGAGCATGCACACATTCCTAAACCTTAAATGCCTGGAGTTCCTTCGCCCAACACATTTCAAACATATGGAAAACACATTGTTACATTTAATTAACTGCAGATGTAAAACATAACTGATTAACTATATGGACTTAGAAAATCCCCAAAACATCCTCAACTCTTCTGGTAGAAAAAAAAAAAAAGTTAAAGCATTTGCACATAAATAGAAGTTTTAAATATATTGAGTATTTAGGGAAATAACATTTCACAAAGTATCTGCTCAATAAGAGGAATATCACGACAAGGGTACTATAATTAACTATTACAAGGGACAATCTATTCCAAATTAAACTTTCATGATTCAGATAGGGCATGTAATAATTCTTCTATCATCAAATTTGATTTGTTCTCATGGTATTCTTTGTTGAAAGTTAAATCTAGACAGGCTCATATGCTAATGTCTAAGCCCTTGAAGGCCACATCTTATCTCAGTTAATTTTGACAGTTTTTCACAGCTAGACAGGGCTAGTTCATATGTGCCGCAAAGATAACATTGTGCTCAATCCCGTGGAGTTATTTAAGAGTCAGCACTGATTGGCTAAACCACAAGTCTGTCAAAAGAACTGAAATAAGGAGGCAGTCTGCAGAGGGTTAGATACAAGGTAATCACAGAGGTAAAAAGCATATTAATATAACCGTGTGTTATTCAAAACTGGGGAATGGGTAATAAAGGGATTATCTATTTTATTTAAACCATAACAATTCAGGAGTAGACTGTCCCTTTAACGAAGCCCTGGGGTAACATTACAAAATATGGGTGTCATATGAATTTCAACCATACATTAAAAAAAAATACCAAAAAAAGCGCAAAACCACTCTAAGAGTAAAACATTTTAATTTGACATCAATAAGCGCAAGTTAAAAACAAACGTACCAAATATTAAAATAAAATGTGCACAAAGTGTATCATATCATCAAAGGTCTTGTGTGGTACAGCTTACATTGGCAGGACCTGTGGACTCCTTAACCCCTTAAGGACAAGGACATTTTTCAATTTCTTACCCTTAAGGACCAGGGCTATTTTTACATTTCAGCTGTGTTTGTGTTTAGCTGTAATTTTCCTCTTACTCATTTACTGTACCCACACATATTATATACCGTTTTTCTCGCCATTAAATGGAATTCTTAAAGATACCATTATTTTCATATATTATAATTTACTATAAAAAAAAAACAAAATATAAAATACGATGAAAAAATGGAAGAAAAAAAAAAACACACTTTTTCTAACTTTGACCCCCAAAATTTGTTACACATCTACAACCACCAAAAAACACCCATGCTAAATGGTTTCTAAATTTTGTCCTGAGCTTAGAAACACCCAATGTTTACATGTTCTTTGCTTTTTTGCAAGTTATAGGGCAATAAATACAAGTAGCACTTTGCTATTTCCAAACCATTTGTTTTTTGTTCAAAATTACAGATGGTTACATTGTAACACTGATAACCGTCAGGATTTCCTGAATATTCTTTGACATGTATTTATTTTTTTAATAAACAACCGAAGGTATTGATCTAGTCCCATTTAGGTATATTTCATGCCACCATATCACCGCCAAATGCGATCAAATAAAAAAAAAAAAAAAATTTGCTAACTTTACCGCAAACTTTAGGTTTCTCACTGACTTTATTTACTAACAACTAGTGCAATTATGACACAAATGGTTGTACATGCTTCTCTGGGATTCCCTTTCTTCAGAAATAGCAGACATACATGGCTTTGGTGTTGCTTTTTGGTAATTAGAAGGTCGCTGAATACAGCTGCACACCACACTTTTATTATGCCCAGCAGTGAAGGGGTTAATTAGGTAGCTTGAAGGGTTAATTTTAACTTTAGTGTACTAGACAACCCAAAGAATTGATCTAGACCCATTTTGGTATATTTCATGCCACCATTTCACCGCCAAATGCGATGAAATAAAAAAAAGCATAATTTATGCTTACCTGATAAATTTATTTCTCTTGTGGTGTATCCAGTCCACGGATCATCCATTACTTGTGGGATATTCTCCTTCCCAACAGGAAGTTGCAAGAGGATCACCCACAGCAGAGCTGCTATATAGCTCCTCCCCTAACTGCCATATCCAGTCATTCGACCGAAACTAGCCGAGAAAGGAGAAACCATAGGGTGCAGTGGTGACTGTAGTTTAAAATTTAGACCTGCCTTAAAAGAACAGGACGGGCCGTGGACTGGATACACCACAAGAGAAATAAATTTATCAGGTAAGCATAAATTATGTTTTCTCTTGTTAGGTGTATCCAGTCCACGGATCATCCATTACTTGTGGGATACCAATACCAAAGCTAAAGTACACGGATGAAGGGAGGGACAAGGCAGGTACTTAAACAGAAGGGACCACTGCCTGTAGAACCTCTCCCCCAAAAATAGCCTCCGAAGAAGCAAAAGTATCAAATTTGTAAAATTTTGAAAAGGTATGAAGCGAAGACCAAGTCGCCGCTTTGCAAATCTGTTCAACAGAAGCCTCATTTTTAAAGGCCCAGGTGGAAGCCACAGCTCTAGTAGAATGAGCTGTAATCCTTTCAGGTGGCTGCTGTCCAGCAGTCTCATAGGCTAAGCGGATTACGCTCCGAAGCCAAAAAGAAAGAGGTTGCCGAAGCCTTTTGACCTCTCCTCTGTCCAGAGTAAACGACAAACAGGGAAGAACTTTGACGAAAATCTTTAGTCGCTTGTAAGTAAAACTTTAAAGCACGGACTACGTCCAAATTATGTAAAAGACGTTCCTTCTTTGAAGAAGGATTAGGACACAATGATGGAACAACAATCTCTTGATTGATATTCTTGTTGGAAACTACCTTAGGTAAAAACCCAGGTTTTGTACGCAGAACTACTTTATCTGTATGGAAAATCAGATAAGGGGAATCGCATTGTAAAGCTGATAACTCAGAGACTCTACAAGCCGAGGAAATAGCCATCAAAAACAGAACTTTCCAAGAATAAAGTTTGATATCAATGGAATGAAGGGGTTCAAACGGATCTCCTTGAAGAACCTTAAGAACCAAGTTTAAGCTCCATAGAGGAGCAACAGGTTTAAACACAGGCTTAATTCTAACCAAAGCCTGACAAAATGCCTGGACGTCTGGAACCTCTGCCAGACGCTTGTGCAAAAGGATAGACAGAGCAGAAATCTGTCCCTTTAAAGAACTAGCTGATAATCCTTTATCCAAACCCTCTTGGAGAAAGGACAATATCCTAGGAATCCTAACCTTACTCCATGAGTAATTCTTGGATTCACACCAATGAAGATATTTGCACCATATCTTATGGTAGATTTTCCTGGTTACAGGCATTCGTGCCTGTATTAAGGTATCAATGACTGACTCGGAGAAGCCACGCCTTGATAAAATCAAGCGTTCAATCTCCAGGCAGTCAGTCTCAGAGAAATTAGATTTGGATGATTGAAAGGACCTTGTAGTAGAAGGTCTTGTCTCAGAGGCAGAGGCCAAGGTGGAAAGGATGACATGTCCATTAGGTCTGCATACCAGGTCCTGCGTGGCCACGCAGGCGCGATCAAGATCACCGATGCTCTCTCCTGTTTGATTTTGGCAATCAGTCGAGGGAGCAGAGGAAACGGTGGAAACACATAAGCCAGGTTGAAGAACCACGGTGCTGCTAGAGCATCTATCAGCGTCGCTTCTGGGTCCCTGGACCTGGATCCGTAACAAGGAAGCTTGGCGTTCTGGCGAGACGCCATGAGATCCAATTCTGGTGTGCCCCAACGATGAACCAATTGAGCAAACACCTCCGGATGGAGTTCCCACTCCCCCGGATGAAAAGTCTGACGACTTAGAAAATCCGCCTCCCAGTTCTTTACACCTGGGATATGGATCGCTGATAGATGGCAAGAGTGAGACTCTGCCCAGCGAATTATCTTGGAGGCTTCTAACATCGCTAGGGAGCTCCTGGTCCCCCCTTGATGGTTGATGTAAGCCACAGTCGTGATGTTGTCCGACTGAAATCTGATGAACCTCAGGGTTGCTAACTGAGGCCAAGCTAGAAGAGCATTGAATATTGCTCTTAACTCCAGAATATTTATTGGGAGGAGTTTCTCCTCCTGAGTCCACGATCCCTGAGCCTTCAGGGAATTCCAGACTGCACCCCAACCTAGAAGGTTGGCAGCTGTTGTTACAATTGTCCAATCTGGCCTGCGAAAGGTCATACCTTTGGACAGATGGACCCGAGATAGCCACCAGAGAAGAGAATCTCTGGTGTCTTGATCCAGATTTAGTAGAGGGGACAAATCTGTGTAATCCCCATTCCACTGACTGAGCATGCATAATTGCAGCGGTCTGAGATGTAGGCGCGCAAATGGCACTATGTCCATCGCCGCTACCATTAAGCCGATCACTTCCATGCACTGAGCCACCGAAGGGCGCGGAATGTAGTGAAGAACACAGCAGGAATTTAGAAGCTTTGATAACCTGGACTCCGTCAGGTAAATTTTCATTTCTACAGAATCTATCAGAGTTCCTAGGAAGGAAACCCTTGTGAGGGGTGATAGAGAACTCTTTCCCTCGTTCACTTTCCACCCATGCAACCTCAGAAATGCCAACACTATGTCCGTATGAGATTTGGCAATTTGGAAGTTTGACGCCTGTATCAGGATGTCGTCTAGATAAGGGGCCACTGCTATGCCCCGTGGTCTTAGGACCGCCAGAAGAGACCCCAGAACCTTTGTAAAAATTCTTGGGGCTGTAGCTAACCCGAAGGGAAGAGCCACAAACTGGTAATGCCTGTCTAGAAAGGCAAACCTTAGGAACGGATGATGATCTTTGTGAATCGGTATGTGAAGGTAAGCATCCTTCAAATCCACTATGGTCATGTACTGACCCTCCTGGATCATAGGTAGGATTGTCCGAATAGTTTTCATTTTGAACGATTGAACTCTGAGGAATTTGTTTAAAATCTTTAGATCCAAAATTGGTCTGACGGTTCCCTCTTTTTTGGGAACCACAAACAGATTTGAATAAAATCCCTGTCCTTGTTCCATCTGTGGAACTGGATGGATCACTCCCATTATTAGGAGGTCTTGCACACAGCGTAAGAATGCCTCTTTCTTTATCTGGTTTACAGATAATCTCGAAAGGTGAAATCTCCCTTGTGGGGGGGAAACTTTGAAGTCCAGAAGATATCCCTGAGATATGATCTCCAACGCCCAGGGATCCTGAACATCTCTTGCCCACGCCTGGGCGAAGAGAGAAAGTCTGCCCCCTACTAGATCCGTTGCCGGATAGGGGGCCGCTCCTTCATGCTGTCTTAGAGGCAGCAGCAGGCTTTCTGGCCTGCTTGCCTTTGCTCCAGGCCTGGTTAGATTTCCAGGCCGGCTTGGATTGCGCAAAAGTTCCCTCTTGTTTTGTAGCAGAGGAAGTTGATGCTGCACCTGCCTTGAAGTTTCGAAAGGCACGAAAATTAGACTGTTTCACCCTTGATTTGGCCCTGTCCTAAGGAAGGGTATGACCCTTACCTCCAGTAATGTCAGCAATAATTTCCTTCAAACCAGGCCCAAATAGGGTCTGCCCCTTGAAGGGAATGTTAAGTAATTTAGACTTTGAAGTCACGTCAGCTGACCAAGATTTAAGCCATAGCGCCCTACGCGCCTGAATGGCGAATCCAGAATTCTTAGCCGTTAGTTTAGTCAAATGAACAATGGCATCAGAAACAAAAGAATTAGCTAGCTTAAGTGTTCTAAGCTCATCAAGTATTTCAGTCAATGGAGTAGCTGTCTGAAAGGCCTCTTCCAGAGACTCAAACCAGAACGCCGCAGCAGCAGTGACAGGAGCAATGCATGCAAGGGGCTGAAGGATAAAACCTTGTTGAATAAACATTTTCTTAAGGTAACATTCTAATTTTTTATCCATTGGATCTGAAAAAGCACAACTGTCCTCGACAGGGATAGTGGTACGCTTTGCTAAAGTAGAAACGGCTCCCTCCACCTTAGGGACCGTCTGCCATAAGTCCCGCGTGGTGGCGTCTATTGGAAACATTTTTCTAAAAATAGGAGGGGGGGGGGGAAACGGCACACCGGGTCTGTCCTGTAGATATTGGAAAAAACGTCAGTACACA
Organism: Bombina bombina; assembly: GCF_027579735.1. Classification (NCBI taxonomy): domain Eukaryota; kingdom Metazoa; phylum Chordata; class Amphibia; order Anura; family Bombinatoridae; genus Bombina; species Bombina bombina. The sequence continues at coordinate 1,204,086,574 of NC_069501.1, read as the reverse complement.
CCGGCACCGCGTAGTATTTATCCAGTCTACACAATTTCTCTGGCACTGCAATTGTGTCACAGTCATTCAGAGCAGCTAAAACCTCTCCAAGCAACACCCGGAGGTTCTCAAGCTTAAATTTAAAAGTAGACATATCTGAATCAGGTTTCCCCGAGTCAGAGACGTCACCCACAGACTGAAGCTCTTCCTCAGCTTCTGCATATTGTGACGCAGTTTCAGACATGGGCCTTAAAACATCTGCGCGCTCTGTATTACGTCTAACCCCAGAGCTATCGCGCTTTCCTCTGAATTCAGGCATTCTGGCTAATACCGCTGACAGGGTAGTATCCATGATTGCCGCCATGTCCTGCAAAGTAATCGCTATGGGCGTCTTTGACGTACTTGGCGCCATTTTAGCGTGAGTCCCTTGAGCGGGAGTCAAAGGGTCCGACACGTGGGGAGAGTTAGACGGCATAACTTCCCCCTCGTCAGAATCCTCTGGTGATAATTCTTTTAAAGATAACAGCTGATCTTTATTATTTAAAGTGAAATCAATACATTTAGTACACATTCTCCTATGGGGTTCCACCATGGCTTTTAAACAAGGAGTTTCCTCTATGTCAGACATGTTTATACAGACTAGCAATGAGACTAGCAAGCTTGGAAAACACTTTAAATCAAGTTAACAAGCAATATAAAAAAACGTTACTGTGCCTTTAAGAGAAACAAATTTTGCCAAAATTTGAAATAACAGTGAAAAAAGGCAGTTAAACTAACGAAATTTTTACAGTGTATGTAACAAGTTAGCAGAGCATTGCACCCACTTGCAAATGGATGATTAACCCCTTAATACAAAAAACAGATTAACAAAACGAAAAATATGTTTTTTAAACAGTCATAACAACTGCCACAGCTCCTACTTTTGAAGCCTTTTGAGTCCTATAGCATGCAGGGGACTGCTGACGGAAGCTGAATGTCACAGTTTGTAATTTTAACTGCACCAACTGTAACATTTATACTATAACAGTGGAAAGCCTCAGGAAACTGTTTCTAGGCAAAAATAAAGCCAGCCATGTGGAAAAAAACTAGGCCCCAATAAGTTTTATCACCAAAGCATATATAAAAACAATTAAACATGCCAGCAAACGTTTTATATTGCACATTAATACCTCTGATAGAAAGCCTGATACTAGTCGCTATTAAATCACTGTATTTAGGCTTTAACTTACATTAATCCGGTATCAGCAGCATTTTCTAGCAAATTCCATCCCTAGAAAAACTTAACTGCACATACTTTATTGCAGGATACCCTGCACGCCATTCTCCCTCTGAAGTTACCTCACTCCTCAGACATATGTGAGAACGGCAGTGGATCTTAGTTACTTCTGCTAAGATCATAGAAAAACGCAGGCAGATTCTTCTTCTAAATGCTGCCTGAGATAAAATAGTACAATCCGGTACCATTTAAAAACAATAAACTTTTGATTGAAGAAAAAACTAACTATATTTTACCACTTTCCTCTACCTACCTCCAGCTATGTTGAGAGCTTGCAAGAGAATGACTGGGTATGGCAGTTAGGGGAGGAGCTATATAGCAGCTCTGCTGTGGGTGATCCTCTTGCAACTTCCTGTTGAGAAGGAGAATATCCCACAAGTAATGGATGATCCGTGGACTGGATACACCTAACAAAAGAAATTGTTCACTTTTTCACTAATTTAGGTTTTTCACTGAAATTATTTACAAACAACTTGTGCAATTATGGCACAAATGGTTGTAAATGCTTCTCTGGGATCCTCTTTGTTCAGAAATAGCAGACTTATATGGCTTTGCTTTTTGGTAATTAGAAGGCCGCTAAATGCCACTGCGCACCACACTTGTATTATGCCCAGCAGTGACTGGGTTGATTAGGTAGCTTGTAGGGAACTTGAAGAGTTAATTTTATCTTTAGTGTAGAGATCAGCCTCCCACCTGACACATCCCACCGCTTGATCCCTTCCTGACAACTCTCAAACAGCTCTCTTCCCTCCCCTACCTCCCTATTGTCACTGCCATCTTTAGTACTGGCAGAAAGTCTACCAGTATAAAAATAAAAAGGTTTTGTGTTTTTTTTAAATTATATATTTTCTGCAGTGTAGGATCCCCCTCTTACCACCCAATCACCCTGAGCCCCCCCCCAAAGAGCTCTCTAACCCTCCCCCCACTAACTTTTTGCCACCATTTTCAGTACTGGCAGCTGTCTGCCAGTACCCACTTTGCAAACAAATTTGGGGGTTTTATAAAAAGAAACCCCACTTTCTCTGTAGTGTAGATGCCCCCGTCAAAAACCCACCCCAACCCCCTCCAAGATCCCTTTCCAAATTTTATTTCCCCTCTCTGCACCCACCATCTCCCAGTGCTCCCACCACACTTTTCCAGAGACTATTTGAATTGAAGATCGCAGGTGATTTCCTACACCTGGCCGGAAACTCACCATTGATGGGCCGCCCACCCGCCAACAATCGGCACCATCACTGGCCAATGAAGAGTGGCTCTCTGCATCGGTGTGCCAAAAAAGACACTCAATATCGAGGCATCACGGCAATACCTTGAAAGCGGCTGGAAGCGATCAGGATCGCTTCCAGACACTTTAAACCCCTAACGACATAGATGGTATGACGTACCCTGTACAACGTTTTTCGTTAAGTGGTAAATGCCTCGACGCGTTTCCTCTGGTTCCGACCAGACTCTTTCAACCTCTTAAAAAAGTCTGGTCGGAACCAGAGGAAAACGTGTCGAGGCATTAAGGAGTCCACAGGTCCTGCCGATGTAAGCTGTACCATCTCTGAGTTGCTTCGCTCCTCTGACACTTGAGACGTTCAGTATACGTTGTGACATTCTGCATATTCTGTGACTGATGTAAAGATCGAGCAGACTGGAGCAGATACTCTCTGGGCTTACCTTCAAAGACCTTTGGTGATATGATATACACTTTGTGCACATTTTATTTTAATATTTGGTACGTTTGTTTTTAACTTGCGCTTATTGATGTCAAATTAAAAACTTTTACTCATAGAGTGGTTTTGCGCTCTTCTCTTTTTTTGTCTTAAGTATCTTCTGAGCGGTGGATCAGTCCTCTCTACGTTATCGGAGCAGCACCCACCAACATAACTACCTGAGGGTAATCTTTGGATTCATAAACCACGTTTTCTTGTGAGCCAAATATTTCCAGGAGGAAAGACATGCCAAACGCCTCTAATCAAGAACTCATGTGTTCTCAGGTGCGATTTGTTTTGCATTTGTGGCTTTGACTATACAGACTATTCATGGTTGATCTATTTCTTATATAGTTTTTTTTTTATTTATATTCATACGGGTTAATTCACAGCTGTGCATTTAGAGTTCAATATTTATAAATTTTGGTGATACAATGTTATTGTAGTTGGGAAGCGCAGCACATACTGTTCTATTTGAATACATTAAAAAATGTTGTAAGACACTGCCCTATGGCTAACAAACATGTAACTGTCAAATGCTTCAAATAACTTCATGTGCCAGCTATGCAACAGTTATTATTCTGGCATAATCTTCTGTGCCGAGTACAATGGGACATTGTATCTGGTGAGCCACTGACAAGAAGCATATGTGTGTAGCCACCAACCACCAGCTAGTTCCCTGTAGTGCTCTTGAGCTTACTTAAGTATGCTTTTCAACAAAGAAATCAAGAGATCAAAGACAATTTTAACAGAAGTAAATTAAACGTATCTTAAAATTGTACACTCTATCTGAACCATACAAACTGAATTACAACTCTCATGCCCTTGCACATGCTAAATTTAGATTAACTTAGCAGATATAAAAGTACACCATGCTGACAAACTCAAGTATCGCCAAAACCTCACGATAGATCTCCAAACATCAAATAAACTATGACACTGTTTGTCTAAAATACCTGAGTGTGCACCGTTTTGCTGATTATTACCCAGGTTGCTGGCTTTTGGCGGGTGTATTAGTTCTGTTTGAAAATATATACACACACACATTATATATATATATATATATATATATATATATATATATATATATATATATATATATATATATATATACACATACATACACACACAATTTTTAGCCACCTATGACGTACAGGAGGGCCGCCGACTTGCCGTGCCCGTCTTGTGACATTTAGCCGACTTACCGGGGAGCGATGTGGCTGATGCGGGTTACAGGGAGGGGGGTGCGCTGTGGCTGATGCGGGTTACAGGGAGGAGGGCCGACTTACCAGGGAGCGCTATGGCTGATGCGGTTTACAGGGAGAGGTGTGCGCTGGGACTGATGCGGGTTAGGGGCTGATGGTGGTTACAGGTGGTGCTTATGATGTTAAAGGGGGTGCTTATTGGGGGTTACAGTGGGAGCTGATGGGACTTATGTAGGTTACAGAGGGGGCTGATGGAGCTTATGTAGGTTAGAGGGGGGCTTAAGGGGGCTACAGTGGGAGCTGATGGGGCTAATGTAGGTTACAGAGGGGTACTGACGTGAAAATCGCAAAAATAATTTTGTTTCCCCCATATCGCCCAGCCCTAATATATCTCTCTCTTTCTCTCTATATATACACATACATACAATATATATATATATATAGTTATAGTAACACATACACACATATATACACAAATTATTTATATATATATATTTATATTATACACACATATACATACACAATAATAAGCAATAAATATTAAAAAAAAAAAAAAAACTATATTAATTCCAGTTGTGAGTTTTTTTTATTATTCTTATTATTTCTTTTCTTAATTTGAGTAAACATAAGCTATGTTTGCCAAAGCTTTGTCCAAACCATCTTTAGCGGAAGAGAGAGCTGCCAACATTCCAGTATTAGCTGTTTAAAACCATCTGTTTAGGAAGAAAACACATATACATATGTGTATGTCTACATAAAACCATGAAAGCAACTAGATTTTGGACAAATTTATTCGATTGCTCAAAATTATAGCAAAATTGAAGAATATTAAACTGAAAACCTGTAGCAAATGTATTACCATAGTTTAAAGTGGAACAAATAGGATGAAATGGTTAATTTATAATATAGTGTTGTACATGCAAGTTACATACCTGCAATATAAAATCATCAACAAAAAAAATTCTGATGAGACCGAGGTATCTGGCTGATCTTACAACATACCACAGAACCTCTATTAATACATGAGGAGGCATGTGGCCCAAATTAGTTTTTTTGCAAATCACATTGGAACTGAGCAGCTGGGAGGTTTTATACTTTTAAAGAGAAAATGCCACTTGGGAAACAAAAAAACTTTTAAACTACAAATATACAGCAAACTGAACACTAGACTTGAATTTGATTTAGATTTATTTATTTTTAAATACAGCAAATCTAAAAAGGGAATGTTCAAACACAAATATATATATATGGAATAAGTTCTGTTTGAGAAACAGGGGACACTGAAATGTAAGAGATGAACATATTGTGTTTATGATTCAGCATGTTTGGTTATTTTAGTAAACAAGTTTAATAAATAAGTGCCGGGTTTTTAAAAATACTCTTAAAGGGCCACTAAACCCAAAATCTTTCTTTCATGATTCAGATAGAACATACAAATTTAAACAACATTACAATTTACTTCTATTATTTATTTTGCTTCATTTTTAAGATATCCTTATTTGAAGAAAAAGCAATGCACATGGGTGAGCCAATCACACGAGGCTTCTATGTTCAGCAACCAATCAGCAGCTACTGAGCATATCTAGATATGCTTTCCAGCAAAGAATATCAAGAGAATAGAACAAATTAGATAATAGAAGTAAATTAGAAAGATGTTTAAAAATGCATTCTCTTTCTAAATCATGAAAGAAAAAATATGGGTATCATGGCCCTTTAAACACAGAGGAACTTTCATTCATTAAACTTTACATTGAAGCATCTATTTTAAAATGCTTACCTTTTCTTTATGAAAACAGACCAGCGATTCTCCACCGACAGCTCCTGCTGTACTTAGCATATCGATGATGAATCCCGGCTTCCTCCAATCGTTGCGTGGCCTCACGAGCTGGATGCCTTGGGGGGGACGCAACGATTGGAGGAAGCCGGTACACGTACAGCAGGGGGAAGATCGCCGGTCTGTTTTCATAAAGAAAAGGTAAGTATTATAAAATAGATGCTTCAATGTAAAGTTTAATGAATGAAAGTGCCATTGTTTTTAATAGTATTTTTAAAAACCCGGCACTTATTCATTAAGCTTTACATTCACTTTAAGCTCCATAGTAGCTCTGTATTATGGATGCTCGTCGCTTTTGTATACTTTGCTGCTATAATTGAATATTATTATGATGAGTAATGTGAATAATTGTATTCAATTGTATGGTTCACTATGTTTCTTTATAATTGGTTGCTATGTCAACCTTTATGACATTTTTTGTGGGGCTTAGCCTTTGTAAAGGAGCATATTATGTATTGCACTTTTGTCTTAAAGGTCCATTGTGGTCATTTTCAAGCATAGGGTTAAACAAAAGTTCATTACACGTTTCAATTTTCATCAATATACATCTAATAAATATAATTTAAGGTTTTAAAGATATTTGTCTTACAAATATTTCTCACTTTGACTGCCCACTGAAATCTCCAATTTCACATCCAATCAGACGACCAGCATGTAGGTCGGAGCCTGCGCATTCCAGCATTTAAGCAGCTCCTCTCCCCATCTTCTATGAAGCACAGGTTGCAGCATTAAAACATAAATTATGCTTACCTGATAATTTCCTTTTCTTCTGATGGAGAGTCCACAGCTGCATTCATTACAAAGACACCCCAGCCAAAGGCTTAAATACTCCTCCCACTCCCCTCATCCCCCAGTCATTCTGCCGAGGAACAGTAGAAGAAATATCAGGGTGAAAGGTGTCAGAAGAAGAATAAAAACGCCCCACATAAAATTACGGGTGGGGAGCTGTGGACTCTCTCCATCAAAAGAAAAGGAAATTATCATCAGGTAAGCATAATATATGTTTTTCTTCTTAAATGGAAAGAGTCCACACCTACATTCATTACTTTTGGGAAAACAATACCCAAGCTATAGAGGACACTGAATGCCAAGACGGGAGGGTACAATAGGCAGCCCATACTGAGGACACCAGGCCTGAACCTCTACCCAATAAAAAAAAAACTCAGCTTCGTCCGATGCCGATCAAATTTTTAAAGGAAAAGCCCCAAAGACATTGACTCGCAGCTAGTCCAGAAGCCAAACTAGAGACCGCAAAATGGACTCGACTGAGTCAACAGTCCTCCAGGAGACACCGTCAGCCAACAGACTGTTCCCCACCACTCACCCCCCACTAGTGAAGGGGACATCAGCCAAAACCCCCAAGGGGACAAGTCAAAGGGGAACTGAGGAAACCAAAAGGTCCCCTAATACAAATAAAGAACACCTCCAACAGTGAGCCTAGCTCACAGAGACCCAAACAGGAAAAGGAGGCCACGCCTAAACCAAGCGAAACCCGGGATAAGACCGGGCACAGAGACAGAACAGACTTCTCTCCAAAATCCTGCAAGTACTGAATGCAACTGAAGAGGCAAAGTCCTCCCAGCGTCTGAACAAGAATACCAAAGTATTCAACCATGAAAAACGTGTAATAGACCCAGGCGAAAAAACACCAAGTTTGAGAACACAGAGTCCATATCAGGACGACACAGAGGGCACTGCAAGGAAGAAGCAGTCAAGCATGGAACAGACTGCAAAAGCAACCCCCAGGCAACCAAAGCCACCGGACATATACAGGTCCCTAAAAAGGGAAACACAAAACCTCAAATCGAGGCCCCCCGAGAAGGAGATTATACCCTCAGAACCCGAAGGAAGAGTAGACCCTCTTCTGAAATCAATGGAGCAGGTTGAAAGGAAATTCTATATCCTAACAGACTGAGCTAACGGATAGACTCAACAAAGCTTACACATCCAGAGGAGACTGCAACCTGAACACATCGCCTTAGACCACTTGGCCATCCAGACCTGTAGACCCACACCCAGCTGGACCAACCCAGCCCCAGGGATCCAAAAAAGTGGATCAGAAGAATCCCTAAACTGGTACAGGAACGAGCGAAAGGATAGCACAGCCATCCCCACAGAGTACAAGTACAACCCGACTCTGAAAACAGACAACAAGGCCATAGACCTAAGGATCTATCAAAATAAAGGCCCAGCAAGTCTGACTTGGAGCCAGCAAGACCCCAGGGGGAACCAATCCCACCTTTCTACCTCCCATCCAGAAGAAGCCCCAAGAAAGGACTCCATCTCCATAGGGAGGAGAATATACCCAAAAGAAAAGGGATGAGGCAGGAAGGGCAACAACTGTCCTCAAGGCCCAAAACCACCGGCTAATGGGAAGATAAATACCCAACACAAATGTCCCAGAAAAGGACCCCCCTTTAAGCAGCTTGCCAAGCAGCGGCACAGCCAACCCATTCACCTGCAGAGCAGAGAATCCACGGGTACACTGGCAAGCTGACCAGGGGAATGCAACCCTAAGTCGGACCAGAAATTGGACATCCAGCGCCCGCAGCTGGGTATGAGCCAACAACCCTTGAGGAGCAAGCCACACAGCTAACCACTAGATGACATGGGCTACTCTGTTGCAGAGAGTAATAAATACTCCGAAAACCTGGATAACCATGACCAGGCCGATGGAGCAAGGACATAGCCCAAGATCCCACTACCGCGGAACACCCCGACCAGCCATGAGATCCAAGATTCCAAAACAACCCAAGACTGGGTCAGGAAAAAGGCCTAGCGAAGCCTCAGCAACCGGAAGTCTCAGGAGAAAAACAGGTCCGGGCACCAAATAGTTCAGGCAACCTTACCCTAGAACTAAACACCCCAACTGGCCAAAAGGCCAGACACAAGGGATATGAATGCATACCCAGAGAATCCGGATAGTGAGAAGAACTCGAAAGTCCAGACCAAGGAAGGAACCACCCCTAGCCAAAGTCCAACACTCCAAGGAGCAAGGCTAGATGTCTTAGAGAAAGAGCAGTATCTAGATACACTATGAAAAAGAGTATGCACACACATGCAAGGTGCCAAGAGCTGCAACAGGTTTACAACTGAAAACCCTACGCATGCTAGACAGCCTAATCTGATACAAACTGTTGGCACGAGCACATTCTCAAATAAACATCTGGACTCTGCAGGCGAACAATCGCCAAAATTATGTGGAAGCGAAAATGTGCTGCAACCTCCGGGAGGAACAAGCCACCCTGCATGGAGGAATAAGAAACTGGGTTACCCGCATGTGTAGAAGTCTGAATTGGTAGGGAACTCTCTTCTGAGGACAGGACCCCAAGAGGCGGATGGCTCAGCTGTCCCTTGATTCCCCGAGCCCAAGGTACAAGGTGCTCGAAAATGGCATACGGAACAAAACTGGTTGACACGTGTCAACAAGGCCAGTCCGGATTAGTCACCGGACACAGAATCTGAAATCAAAATAGTCTCAGTATCAGAATCCTCCGTAACTGAATCAGAAATTATCACAGTCTCAGCATCAGAATCCTCCATAACTGGTAGAGGATATATAAATATGGACTAAAGTAGTAAAAAAAAAACGGCACCTGCCACCCACAATGGCTGGGGCACTCACCACCTCCTATGACCAGACCCCTGCGGACTAGAATATTTCCTTCGCCATACGGTTGGGAATGCAAAAATGGAAACCGGAACGGAACCACGCCCGACACAAAGTGACTCGTACAGTCCAAAAAAAAAAAAAAACGCGTGCCCAACCAAAAGGCTGCGTCACTTCCAAAGGCCTCAATGTTCCAAACCAAGAGCCCATAAACATCACACATAAGCAGGTTGAATCACATATCAAACATGATTATAAACCCGCCTGTTTAATAACCCCCCTCAGGAGATATTAACCCTCGATTCCAAGATACTAAAAGAGACTCACTGAGACCCTTGTGTAAGATAGACCTGCTAAGATGGTAGCCTCTCGGGAAAACATTCACATTACAGTACATTGAGAAATAAAGTAAAATGAAACGATCTTACCGGAATCAATGCCGTGTGACTGATAGTAGCATCGCCTCCACCATGGACATGAAAGAAAAAAGCAGGCAGCGGAACAAAGTTTGACAACACCGATTGCTTGAGGAGCTGTTAACATGAGTCGGGATGGTTTCGCAGAAAGAATCTCCCTGCATCTCCGGACTCTAACTTTCAATTAAGACCTGACTGAGAGACTGACAGAACTACTTAAAACTCCTGCCCCATGCCGAAGGAGTACTACCCTCAATAAGAGACAAAAAACAAAAATTAAAAATTCTGACACTTCTCTACCAACCTCCTTCGACGAAAGGCAAAGAATGACTGGGGGATGAGGGGCGGGGGAGGATTATTGAAGCCTTTGGCTGAGGTGTCTTTGCCACCTCCTGGTGGTCAGGTTCTTATTTGCCCAAAGTAATGAATGCAGCTGTGGACTCTTTCCATTTAAGAAGAAAAAAGGGACAGTATGCACCAATTTTCATTTAACTGCATGTAATAGACACTACTATAAAGAATAATATGCACAGATACAGATATAAAAATTCAGTATAAAACCTTTTTTAAAACTTACTTAGAAGCTCCCTATTTAGCACTGTTGATGAAATTAGTCTGGAACACCAATTGAAAGCAATGTGAAGTCTGTATACATATAAATCTTTGGGGCTTGGTTAGGAGTCTGAAAATCAGCACAATGTTATTTAAAAATAAGCAAAACTATACATTTTTACAAACACCCCCCCAGATAGACTATATACATGGATCATCTACAACACATTTATGCAAAGAAAAATCTAGTGTACAATGTCCCTTTAAGGGAAAATGCCAATCAAAACCTTATCCTGCCCCTGCACGTACACAAGTGAGCGACTCGGATTGGTTGCTATAGCAACCTTTGAAGCGTCCCGAGAGCTGATAACGTTCTGCATATAAGGAGCTTCACAGAAAGAAACTTTTTAGAGCTTGCCAGAGTGTTTAATATATAGCACTTACATCTTGACTCTCTTATATACTTTGTTTTGGATCGTGCTGTATTATAATGTTGTTTATTATAATCCCATTGTAGCAGTTTACCGAAACTAACACGCTATTGTGCGCACACTCCAGTGTCTCATCAACAAGCCAATGCTGATTGGACATGGGAAAAGAAAAACGCGCCCATTTCTGGGGCGTTTTGGAAAACCTTGTCTTGAGACTTTTATGAACATTAAACTAAGGTTTTTATTATAAAACATACTCTTTTTAAAAAAAAAAAAAAAAAAAAAAAAGACGAACATGTAAAACTATTAAATGAACCTTTATGAATTATAATATATGCAGCATTAGGTCAATTATTATGGACCTTTAAAAAGATATAAAAAAATATATATAAAATGTAATATTTTCAGCTATCCAAAGCACAAATTAATTGCATAATTTTGCATAAATGTATTTAAAGTTAGTTTGTGCAATAAAAATTAAACATTTTTAATATTAGCTAAATATTGGCTACATTTTTAGCCGGGTGGTGCACCCACTAAAAAAGGTCCTGAGGAGAACACTGGGTTAATAGGAAATACCTTTATGGGTGTTAATATTTCTCTTACAAAATATTTATCTTATAAAATTATACATTTTAATATTATAAAGCTAATTTTATAACGAAATCAGCCTCCTACTTCCGCACTCGGCAGTTAACGAAACTGATGAATGCACATCTGTAATAAATTATATAGATACATAAAAAAAACAACACAACACCACATATACACAAAGAGCTAGGAAAAACTGTAGCACAGATTATGCTATTTACACAATTAAAAAGGGAGAGCCCCAAATGTGACTTGCTGCCAAAAAATGGGATTAGATAAGAGTGGATTAATAAAGGGTTATTTTATTTATTTTTTTAAAAACACCAGTTATATTAAAACGAACCAACACATATGAAAATGAAAGCATGTGAACATGGTACAGAATTACAAATTTTTCCATTGGTGGAATTCAATTTCACTAGAAATAATGCCCTCCGCTTAAAAAAAAATAAAAAAAAATAATCAATTAAACGATGAGCTAAAAAATAGAGTTGATTTCCAGCAGTGATCCTCTAGCAGAATGTCTGAGCATGCAATCCGCACTAATACCAGACTACACGTGTCACAGAACATCAGGCCTGACAGTACTGTGTGAGAATATACGGTGCAAACAAAACAAGACTGAAAGGTTTAAGACATATCATGTTTAAAATAATTAATATTTAGATTTGTTTAGTATTAAAAGATTTTAATATTGTTCACAATAGGATTTTTAACCCCCGGTAGATCACTTATCAAATTACCATTAAACAAATAAATAAAATCAATGTGTCTTAAAGGGACAGTAAACTCTAAAAAAAACTTTCATAATTTAAATAGGGCATGTAATTTTAAACAACTTTCCAATTTACTTTTATCACCAATTTGCTTTGTTCTCTTGGTATTCTTAGTTGAAAGCTAAACCTTGAAGACTGCCTCTAATCTGAATGCATTTTGACCACTAGAGAGCATTAGTTCATGTGTTTCATATAGATAACATTGAGCTCATGCACGTGAAGTTACCCTAAAATGAAAGTCTGTCAAAAGAACTGAAATAAGGGGGCCGTTTGCAGAGGCTTAGATACCAGGTAATCACAGAGGTAAAAACAGAATTTATGTTTACCTGATAAATTTCTTTCTCCTACGGTGTATCCGGTCCACGGCTTCATCCTTACTTGTGGGATATTCTCAATCCCTACAGGAAGTGGCAAAGAGAGCACACAGCAGAGCTGTCCATATAGCTCCCCTCAGGCTCCGCCCCCCCAGTCATTTGACCAACGGTTAGGAGAAAAAGGAGAACCATAGGGTGCAGTGGTGACTGTAGTTTACAAAAAATAAATTTAAACCTGACCAAAATGCCAGGGCGGGCCATGGACCGGATACACCGTAGAAGAAAGAAATTTATCAGGTAAACATAAATTCTGTTTTCTCCTACATTGGTGTATCCAGTCCACGGCTTCATCCTTACTTGTGGGAACCAATACCAAAGCTTTAGGACACGGATGAAGGGAGGGAACAAGTCAGGTAACCTAAACGGAAAGCACCACTGCTTGCAAAACCTTTCTCCCAAAAATAGCCTCCGAAGAAGCAAAAGTATCGAATTTGTAAAATTTGGCAAACGTATGCAGTGAAGACCAAGTCGCTGCCTTACAAATATGTTCAACAGAAGCCTCATTCTTGAAAGCCCATGTGGAAGCCACAGCTCTAGTAGAGTGAGCTGTAATTCGTTCAGGAGGCTGCCTTCCAGCAGTCTTATAAGCCAACCGGATGATGCTTTTCAGCCACATCAAGATTGTGTAACAGACGTTCCTCGTTAGAAACTGGATTAGGACACAGAGAAGGAACAACTATTTCCTGGTTGATATTCTTATTGGAAACCACTTTTGGAAGAAAACCAGGTTTGGTACGTAAAACGACCTTATCTGTATGAAACACCAGATAGGGTGAATTACACTGCAAAGCAGACAATTCAGAAACTCTTCTAGCAGAAGAAATAGCTACTAAAAACAAAAAACTTTCCAAGATAGTAACTTAATATCTATGGAATGTAGAGGTTCAAATGGAACCCCTTGAAGAACTGAAAGAACTAAATTTAGACTCCATGGAGGAGCCACAGGTCCGTAGACAGTCTTGATTCTGACTAAAGCCTGTACAAACGCCTGAATATCTGGCATGGCTGCCAGACGCTTGTGTAACAAAACAGACAGAGCAGATATCTGTCCCTTTAAAGAACTAGCTGACAGACCTTTCTCCAATCCTTCTTGGAGAAAAGATAGTATCCTTGGAATCCTAATCTTACTCCATGAGTAACCCTTGGATTCGCACCAGCAAAGATATTTCCGCCATATCTTATGGTAAATTTTCCTGGTGATAGGCTTTCTAGCTGGATCAGAGTATCTATAACTGATTCCGAAAACCCACGCTTAGCTAGAATCAAGCGTTCAATCTCCAAGCATGTCAGTTGCAGGATGTTCGAATGGACCTTGAATTAGAAGGTCCTGCCTAAAAGGCAGCTTCCATGGTAGAACCGATGACATATTCACCAGGTCTGCATACCAAGTCCTGCGTGGCCACGCAGGAGCTATCAGAATTACCGAAGCCTTCTCCCGTTTGATCCTGGCTACTAGCCGGGGGAGAAGGGGAAACGGTGGAAAGACATAAGCTAGATTGAACGACCAAGGCGCTATTAAGGCATCTACCAATGTCACCTTGGGATCCCTGGACCCGTAACGTGTAACTTTGGAGTTCTGACGTGACGCCATCAGATCCAGATCTGGAATGCCCCATAGCTGGGTCAGCTGAGCTAAAACCTCCGGGTGGAGTTCCCACTCCCCCGGATGGAAAGTCTGACGACTCAGATAATCCGCTTCCCAGTTGTCCACTCCTGGGATGTGAATTGCTGATAGATGGCAGGAGTGATCCTCTGCCCATTTGATGATCTTGGATACCTCCCTCATCGCCAGGGAACTCTTTGTTCCCTCCTGATGATTGATGTACACTACAGTTGTCATGTTGTCCGACTGAAATCTGATGAATTTGGCCTCCGCTAGTTGAGGCCATGCCTGGAGCGCATTGAATATCACTCTCAATTCCAAAATGTTTATCGGGAGAAGAGATTCTTCCCGAGACCATAGACCCTGAGCCTTCAGGGACTTCCAGACCGCGCCCCAGCCTAAGAGGCTGGCGTCGGTCGTGACAATGATCCACTCCGGTCTTCGGAAACTCATTCCCTGAGACAACCACCAGAGGAGTGAGTCTCTGGTTTGCTGGTCCATCTGAATCTGGGGAGACAAATCTGCATAATCCCCATTCCATTGTTTGAGCATGCACAGTTGCAATGGTCTTAAATGAATTCGAGCAAAAGGAACCACGTCCATTGCCGCAACCATTAGTCCTATTACCTCCATGCACTGAGCTATGGAGGGTTGAGGAATGGATTGAAGAACTCGACAAGTGTTCAAAAGTTTTAATTTCCTGACCTCTGTCAGAAAGATTTTCATTTCTACCGAGTCTATTATTGTTCCCAGGAAGGGAACCCTTGTGAACGGGGACAGAGAACTTTTTTCTATGTTCACCTTCCACCCGTGAGACCTTAGAAAGGCTAGAACAATGTCCGTATGAGCCCTTGCTTTGTGAAAGGACAACGCCTGTAATAAAATGTCGTCAAGGTAAGGTGCTACTGCAATGCCCTTGGCCTCAGCACTGCTAGAAGGGACCCTAGCACCTTTGTGAAAATTCTGGGAGCAGTGGCCAATCCGAAGGGAAGAGCCACGAACTAGTAATGCTTGTCCAGAAAGGAGAACCTCAGAAACTGATGGTGATCTTTGTGGATAGGAATTTGCAGGTACGCATCCTTTAAGTCCACGGTAGTCATATATTGACCCCCCTGGATCATTGGTAAAATTGTCCGAATGGTTTCCATTTTGAATGATGGAACTCTGAGGAATTTGTTTAGGATCTTTAAATCCAGAATTGGCCTGAATGTTCCTTCCTCTTTGGGAACTATAAACAGGTTTGAGTAAAATCCCAGTCCTTGTTCTGCTGTTGGAACTGGGTTTATCACTCCCATCTTTAAAAGGTCTTCTACGCAATGTAAGAATGCCTGTCTCTTTATCTGGTCTAAAGATAAGCGAGACATGTGGAACCTTCCCCATGGAGGAAGGCCCTTGAATTCTAGAAGATACCCCCTGAGAGACAATTTCTAGTGCCCAGGGGTCCGGAACATCTCTTGCCCAGGCCTGAGCAAAGAGAGAAAGTCTGCCCCCTACTAGATCCGGTCCCGGATCGGGGGCTACCCCTTCATGCTGTCTTGGTAGCAGCAGCAGGCTTTTTGGCCTGTTTACCCTTGTTCCAGCCTTGCAATGGTTTCCATGCTGGTTTGGGCTGGGGTGCGTTACCCTCTTGCCTAGTGGCTGTAGAGGTAGAAGCCGGTCCGTTCCCGAAATTGCGAAAGGAACGAAAATTAGAATTATTTTTAGCTTTGAAAGATCTATCCTGTGGAAGGGCATGGCCCTTTCCCCCAGTGATATCTGAAATAATTTCTTTCAACTCTGGCCCGAATAGGGTCTTACCCTTGAAAGGAATATTAAGCAATTTTGTTTTGGACGACACATCCGCCGACCACGATTTAAGCCAAAGCGCCCTACGCGCCACTATTGCGAAACCAGAATTTTTGCCGCTAATTTAGCTAACTGAAAAGCGGCATCTGTAATGAAAGAATTAGCCAATTTCAGGGCGTGAATTCTATCCATGACTTCATCATAAGAAGTCTCCTTCTGGAGCGAGTTATCTAATTCCTCAAACCAAAAAGCAGCTGCAGTGGTTACAGGAATAATGCAAGAAATTGGTTGAAGAAGAAAACCTTGTTGAACAAATATTTTCTTAAGTAAACCTAATAATCTTTTATCCATAGGATCTTTGAAAGCGCAACTGTCTTCTATTGGTATAGTTGTGCGCTTAGCTAGCGTTGAAACTGCCCCCTCTAACTTAGGGACCGTCTGCCATGCGTCCCTTCTGGGGTCAACAATGGGGAACATTTTCTTAAATATTGGAGGGGGAACAAAAGGTACACCTGGCTTCTCCCACTCCTTATTCACTATATCCGCCACCCTCTTAGGTATCGGAAACGCATCAGTGTGTACTGGGACCTCTAAGAATTTATCAATTTTACACAATTTTTCTGGGACCACCAAAGGGTCACAATCATCAAGAGTAGCTAGGACCTCCTTAAGTAGAGCGCAGAGGTGTTCAAGCTTAAATTTAAATGCTATGGTATCAGGCTCTGTCTGCTGAGAAACTTTTCCTGTGTCAGAAATTTCTCCCTCAGACAGGCCCTCCCTCACCACCAAGTCAGATTGAAGTGAGGGCACTACAGATAAATTATCCTCTGCGTCTGCTTGCTCATTTTCTGTATTTAAAACTGAGCAATCACGCTTCCTAGGAAAAGCTGGCAGTTTGGATAAAAATGCTGCGAGAGAATTATCCATTACTGCTGCTAACTGTTGCATAGTAATAGCAATTGGCGCGCTGGATGAACTGGGCATCGCTTGCGCGGGCATAGCTGGTGTTGACACAGAAGGAGAGGATAGTGAGCTATCCTCACTACCTTCAGCTAAAGAATCATCTTGGGCTATATCTTTAAGCGTGATTGTACGGTCCTTAAGCTGTTTGGACGCTATGGCACACTTCACACATAAATTTAATGGGGGAACCACCTTGGCCTTTGAACATACAGAACATAGGTTATCTGAAGGGTCAGACATGTTTGACAGACTTAAACAGATCTTCAATGCAATAAAAACAGAATTTATGTTTACCTGATAAATTTCTTTCTCCTACAGTGTGTACAGTCCACGGTTTCATCCTTACTTGTGGGATATTCTCTTCCCCTACAGGAAATGGCAAAGAGAGCACACAGCAAAAGCTGTCCATATAGCCCCCCCTCTGGCTCCGCCCCCCAGTCATTCGACCAACGGTTAGGAGAAAAAGGAGAAACTAAAGGGTGCCGTGGTGACTGTAGTGTACAGAAATAAAATTTTTAAACCTGACTAAAAGCCAGGGACCGGACACACCGTAGGAGAAAGAAATTTATCAGGTATAAACATAAATTCTGTTTTCTCCTACATTGGTGTGTCCGGTCCACGGCTTCATCCTTACTTGTGGGAACCAATACCAAAGCTTTAGGACACGGATGAAGGGAGGGAGCAAATCAGGTTACCTAAACGGAAGGCACCACGGCTTGCAAAACCTTTCTCCCAAAAACAGCCTCCGAAGAAGCATAAGTATCGAATTTGTAAAATTTGGCAAAAGTATGCAGAGAAGACCAAGTCGCTGCCTTACAGATCTGATCAACAGAAGCCTCGTTCTTGAAGGCCCATGTGGAAGCCACAGCTCTAGTAGAGTGAGCTGTAATTCGTTCAGGAGGCTGCCGTCCGGCAGTCTCATAAGCCAATCGGATGATGCTTTTCAGCCAAAAGGAAAGAGAGAGGTAGCAGTAGCTTTCTGCCCTCTCCTCTTACCATAATAAACAACAAACAAGGATGATGTCTGTCTGAAATCCTTTGTTGCTTCTAAATAGAATTTTAAAGCACGGACCACATCTAGGTTGTGTAACAAATGTTCCTTCTTCGAAACTGGATTCGGACACAGAGAAGGAACAACTATTTCCTGGTTAATATTCCTGTTGGAAACCACTTTGGAAGAAATCCAGGCTTGGTACGTAAAACTACCTTATCAGTATGGAATACCAGATAGGGTGAAGTACACTGCAAAGCAGACAATTCAGAAACTCTTCTAGCAGAATAAATAGCAACCAAAAACAGAACTTTCCAAGATAGTAACTTAATATCTATGGAATGTAAGGGTTCAAACGGAACCCCTTGAAGAACTGAAAGAACTAAATTTAGACTCCATGGAGGAGTCATAGGTCTGTAGACAGGCTTGATTCTGACTAACGCCTGTACATCTGGCACGGCTGCAAGACGTTTGTGCAACAAAACAGACAGAGCAGATATCTGTCCTTTTAGAGAACTAGCTGACAAACCTTTATCCAAACCCTCTTGGAGAAAGGAAAGTATCCTAGGAATTTTAATTTTACTCCAGGAGAATCCCTTGGATGCGCACCAACAGATATATTTTTGCCATATCTTATGGTAAATTTTCCTCACAGGTTTTCTGGCTTGAACCAGAGAATCTATAACTGAATCTGAAAACCCACGCTTAGATAGATAGATAGATAGATCAAGCGTTCAATTTCCAAGTAGTCAGTTGCAGAGAGACTAGATTTGGATGTTCGAATGGACCTTGAACTAGAAGATCCTGTCTCAAAGGTAGCTTCCATGGTGGAGCCGATGACATATTCACCAGGTCTGCATACCAAGTCCTGCGTGGCCATGCAGGAGCTATTAGAATCACCGAGGCCTTCAACTGTTTGATCCTGGCTACAAGCCTGGGAAGGAGAGGGAACGGTGGAAACACATAATCTAGATTGAACGACCAAGGCGCCATCAATGCATCCACTAGCGTCGCCTTGGGATCCCTTGATCTGGACCCGTAGCGAGGAACCTTGGAGTTCTGACGAGACGCCATCAGATCCATATCTGGAATGCCCCATAGTTGAGTTAACTGGGCAAAGACCTCCGGGTGGAGTTCCCACTCCCCCGGATGGAAAGTCTGACGACTCAAATAATCCGCCTCCCAGTTGTCTACTCCTGGGATGTGAATTGCAGATAGATGGCAGGAGTGATCCTCCGCCCATTTGATAATCTTGGATACCTCTCTCATCGCCAAGGAACTCTTTGTTCCCCCCTGATGATTGATGTACGCTACAGTCGTCATGTTGTCCGACTGAAATCTTATGAATCTGGCCTTCGCTAGTTGAGGCCAAGCCAGGAGCGCATTGAATATCGCTCTCAGTTCCAAAATGTTTATCGGGAAAAGAGAATCTTCCCGAGACCATAGACCCTGAGCTTTCAGGGAGTCCCAGACCGCGCCCTAGCCTAAGAGACTGGTGTCGGTCGTGACAATGACCCACTCTGATTTGCGGAAACTCATTCCCTGAGACAGGTGATCCTGAGTCAACCACCAGCGGAGTGAGTCTCTGGTTACCTGGTCTACTTGAATCTGGGGAGACAAGTCTGCATAATCCCCATTCCACTGTTTGAGCTTGCACAGTTGTAATGGTCTTAGATGAATTCGAGCAAAAGGAACCACGTCCATTGCTGCAACCATTAATCCTATTACCTCCATGCACTGAGCTATGGAAGGCTGAGGAATAGATTTAAGAACTTGACAAGCGTTTAGAAGCTTTAACTTTCTGACCTCTGTCAGAAACATCTTCATTTCTACAGAATCTATTATTGTTCCCAGAAAAGGAACCCTTGTGGACGGGGACAGGGAACTCTTTTCTACATTCACCTTCCACCCGTGAGACCTGAGAAAGGCTAAAACAATGTCTGTATGAGCCCTTGCTTTGGAAAGGGACGACGCTTGGATTAGAATGTCGTCTAGGTAAGGTGCTACAGCAATGCCCCTCGGCCTTAGAACCGCTAGAAGGGACCCTAGCACCTTTGTGAAAATTATGGGAGCAGTGGCTAAACCGAATGGAAGAGCCACAAACAGGTAATGTTTGTCCAGAAAGGCGAACCTCAGGAACTGATGATGATCTTTGTGGATAGGAATATGCAGGTACGCATCCTTTAAGTCCACGGTAGTCATATATTGACCCTCCTGGATTGTTGGTAAAATCGTCCGAATGGTTTCCATTTTGAATGATGGAACTCTGAGGAATTTGTTTAGAATTTTTAAATCCAGAATTGGCCTGAAAGTTCCCTCTTTTTTGGGAACTACAAACAGGTTTGAGTAAAAACCCAGACCTTGTTCCGCTGTTGGAACTGGGTGAATCACTCCCATCTTTAATAGGTCTCCTACGCAATGTAAGAATGCCTGTCTCTTTACTGGTCTGAAGATAAGCGAGACATGTGGAACCTTCCCCTTGGAGGAAGTTCCTTGAACTCTAGAAGATACCCCTGAGAGACTATTTCTAGTGCCCAGGGATCCAGAACATCTCTTGCCCAAGCCTGAGCAAAGAGAGAAAGTCTGCCCCCTACTAGATCCGGTCCCGGATCGGGGGCTACCCCTTCATGCTGTCTTGGTAGCAGCAGCAGGCTTCTTGGCCTGTTTACCCTTGTTCCAGCCTTGCAATGGTTTCCATGCTGGTTTAGGCTGGGAAGTGTTACCCTCTTGTCTAGAGGCTGCAGAGTTAGGAGTCGGTCCGTTCCTGAAATTGCGAAAGGAACGAAAATTAGATTTGTTCTTAGCCTTGAAAGGCCTATCCCTGTGGGAGGGCATGGCCCTTTACCCCAGTGATGTCTGAAATAATCTCCTTCAATTCCGGCCCGAGAAGGGTCTTACCTTTGAAAGGAATATTATGCAATTTTGTTTTGGACGACACATCCGCCGACCAAGATTTTAGCCAAAGCTCTCTGCGCGCCACTATTGCAAAACCTGCATTTTTCGCCGCTAATTTAGCCAATTGAAAAGCGGCATCCAAAATAAAGGAATTAGCCAACTTTAGTGCGTGAATTCTGTCCATGACTTCATCATATGGAGTCTCCTTTTGGAGCGAATTTTCAAGTTCCTCGAACCAAAAAGACGCCGCCGTGGTGACAGGAATAATGCACGAAATTGGTTGAAGAAGGAAACCTTGCTGAACAAATATCTTTTTAAGCAATCCTTTCAATTTTTTATCCATAGGATCTTTGAAAGCGCAACTGTCCTCAATAGGAATAGTTGTGCGCTTGGCTAACGTTGAAACTGCCCCCTCAACCTTAGGGACCGTTTGCCATGCGTCCCTTCTGGGGTCGACAATGGGGAACATTTTCTTAAATATAGGAGGTGGAACAAAAGGTATACCTGGCTTCTCCCACTCCTTAGTCACTATGTCCGCCACCCTCTTGGGTATTGGAAAGGCATCAGCGTGCACAGGGATCTCTAAGAATTTGTCCATTTTGCACAACTTCTCTGGAATCACCAAAGAGTCACAATCATCAAGAGTAGTTAGCACCTCCTTAAGCAGGGCGCGGAGATGTTCTAACTTAAATTTAAATGCCACGATATCAGGTTCTGCCTGCTGAGAAACTTTTCCTGAATCAGAAATTTCTCCCTCAGACAGACCCTCCCTCACTGCCAATTCAGATTGATGTGAGCGTATAACAGATAAATTATCGTCAGCGCCAACTTGCTCATCCTCTTTATTTAAAACTGAGTAATCATGCTTTCTGGGAAATGCTGGCAGTTTGGATAAAAGATTTGCTATAGAATTATCCATTACTGCAGTTAATTGCTGCATAGTAACAAGCATTGGCACGCTAGATGTACTAGGTATCGCCTGCGCGGGCAAAACTGGTGTTGACACAGAAGGAGAGGATGATGAGCTATCCCCACTACCTTCATTTGAAGAATCATCTTGGGCAACCTTATTAAATGTGACTGTCCTTACTTTGTTTGGACGCCATGGCACAATTTGCACATACATTTAAAGGGGGAACCACCTTGGCCTCCATACACACAGAACATATGCTATCTGAAGGTAAAGACATGTTAGACAGACTTAGGCAGGCTATTAATGCAATAAAAACGTTTTTAAACAAAACCGTTACTGTCTCTTTAAATAATAAAAAGAGCACACTTTATTTCTGAATGTTTGAAAAACTATGAAGGAAATATCCGATCTTAACAAAATTTACACCCCAGTGTCTTAATGCTTTGAAAGTATTGCACACCAAATTCCAAGTCTCTAAACCCTTAAATGAGCAAACCAGAGCTAATTGTTCAATTTTCCGGTTTAAACACACTACAGTCCCTGCCACAGACTTTGCTGCGGCTTTTACCTTCCTTAGGGGTTATTCACCACAGAAATAAGCCTTCCTGAGTCCATTTTTCAGCCACAGGACCCTCTCACATGAAGCTGCATGCACTGCCTCTAGAAGTAACTGCGCAACTGAGGCGCGAAAATGAGGCCTCCTCCCTCTGCATACCAGAGTGAAGGGGCCTTCCTGACTAGATTAGGCGTCTAAACAACTGCCAGGCGTAATAAAACGTTCCCAAAAGTGTTTCCAAATTCACAAAACACTCCAAATGTCATATAAATATGATATAAACCAATCGATTTAGCCCACAATAGTGTCAACCAGCATAGAGCCCATTTTATAAGCCTTAATTCTCTTATGAGTCTAAGAAAATGGTTTACCGATCCCATAAGGGAAAACTGACAGTCTTCTAGCATTACTATGTCTTGTTAGAAAAGAGACTGGTCATACCTGGAGCAGAAAAGCCTGCAAACTGTTCCCCCCAACTGAAGTTCTCTGGTTTCAACAGTCCTGCGTGGGAACAGCAATGGATTTTAGTTACTGGTGCTAAAATCATACTCCTCTTTTAACAGAACTCTTCATCACTTTCTGTTGTAGAGTAAATAGTACAAACCGGCACTATTTTAAAATAACAAACTCTTGATAGAAGAAATAAAACTACAACTAACACCACATACTCTTTACCATCCCCGTGGAGATGCTACTTGTTCAGAGCGGCAAAGAGAATGACTGGGGGGCGGAGCCAGAGGGGGGGCTATATGGACAGCTTTTGCTGTGTGCTCTCTTTGCCATTTCCTGTAGGGGAAGAGAATATCCCACAAGTAAGGATGAAGCCGTGGACCGGACACACCAATGTAGGAGAAAATTATTTTTGACAAAAACGTTACTATGTCTTTAAATAATAAAAGTGCACACTTTATTACTAAAAGATCAAAAAAAACACTGTTATACTGTCCCTGAGCTAGAGTCCAACATCATTAAACCACTGCATTTAGCTTTTCTGCCTCATGCGAATTTGAAATCCCTATCTCCGTTCATTCAAAACCATATACTGTTTAGAGATCCCCTGAGAGCCTGGACCAAGATTTGTAGACTCTGGGGTGTACAGCGATTGGCTAGTAGGTATCTCCCAATCCAGGGCAATTTGGACTTCCTCCCTGGTTACACCACGCAGGCATTTCAGACATGGCAACAGTTACGACTTACACTACTTCAACAATTTTTTCGCCCCCTGACTTTAGAGATACTGCCCTTCCAAGACTTACAATCGCGTTATGACCTCCCGCATACACACAGGTTTGCATTTTTCCAATGCCGACACTACGTATCTACTTTAATTTCAGAGGGACTCCTATCTGCAGGATCCTCTAATTTAGATAAGCTTTGCGCTTTGGCGAAGTTAGGTTCTTTTAGGCTGTCACATACATATAACTTGTTGATTCGTCATTTTGAGGATTCTGCGCTTCATGGCATGGTATCAAAGTGGTCCCATTTTGGGGAATTAGAGATTGACTCGTCATTGATTGCCATGAGTTTCGAGAGGGCACACCAAAGTACTATCTCTGCGAAATTGAGGGAATCACATCTGAAATTCCTACATCAAGCTTACATCACTCCTGGCCTAAGGGCTAAATGGGTTCAGGGAGCACTCAATTCATGTAGTAAATGCCGCCTTGACTCTCATGATTGGGTCCACCTGCTCTGGGGTTGCCCTAAAATACAAAAATTTTGGCAAAAAAATTTGTATTGGCTAACCAAATTAACTAAACAAACCGTGTCCCTCTCGGCACAACATGTGATCTTTTTGACACCTAGAGACCAGACATACAAGCACAACATTTTTTTAAATACAACTCTCATGCTAGCTAAACAAATCATCCTGAGGGAGTGGACAGGGAACCGGACCTTACCTTTTCAGCAACTACTTAAAACAATCCATAATCAGATGTTGATTGAGCAGGCAGATACTAGGGGTGACCCTGAGAAAAGAGTTAAGAAATTTCTCCTTAAATGGGAGGTTTATTTGCTGCACTTACCTGACATAGTGAGGGATAGGGTTCTCCTTCCTTTTAAAAATAGCCAGTATGTTCTTAATGAAAATCTCAGAGGCAATTGGTGTCTATCCACGGATCAGGCCCATGAATGACCTGCCTATCGAAGGAGGGGGGACTCGGAGGTGCTCTGGGTAAGTATGAATGTATGTTTTCTTCTTCTTTTCTTCTCTTTCTCTCTATTTTCTTTATATGTTATTGTCTTTCTTCTCTGCTCTTAGCTGTTATGTTCTCTTTCTCTTTTCTTTTTCTTTGGTTGATTGTATAAAAAAAAATGTTCTTGGAAAAAGCTGAGTCCCAGGGCATACATGGAGATTTCATTTACTTATTTTATTCTTTTGTTTGTTTGCCTTTATACAACATGCTCTGTCAATTGTTTTATTCTGCAGGTGATCACTTTGTTACACCTGCATTATTATGACTGCACTTGCCATGTATGACTCGGATTCTTTTCTATAAATAAAGTTTTAAAAAAAAAAACATAAAAAAAACATCAAATAAACATCCGATTTTAATGAATTTTCACCACAGTGTCTTAATGCTTTGAAATGATTGCACACAAATTTTCAGACCAATTCACCCCTTAATGCCCAAACCGGAGCTAATAACAGCAATTAACCTGTTAAAAACACTACAGTACTATGCCACAGTGGCCTTTACCTTCCTTAGGGATTATTTTAGTAGGAAATAAGCCTCTCTGGAGTCTTTTCCTGATGCTTCTGGACTCCCACGTGAAGCTGCATGAACTGCCTAAGCAAAACAACTGTGCAATTGAGGCCTGAAAACGAGGCCTCCTCCCTCTTCATTCCAGAGTGGAGGGGCCTTTCTGACTAGAATAGGTGTCCAAATAAGTGCCAGGCGCAAAAAAAAAAAAACCAAAAGTGTTTTAAAGTCTGAAAAAAAACCTTATTTATAGTGCCATAATTTTATACAGAGTCTAAGAAAAATGGCTTACCTATCCCAGAGGGGATTGCTGACAGTCTTCTAGCATTACTAGGTCTTGTTAGAAAAATGACTGATCATACCTGAAGCAGTTAAGCCTGCAAACTGTTCCCCCCAACTGAAGTTCTCTGGTTTCAACAGTCCTGCGTGGGAACAGCAATGGATTTTAGTTACTGGTGCTAAAATCATATTCCTCTCGGCAGAAATCTTCATCACTTTCTGCTGCAGAGTAAATAGTACAAGCCGACACTATTTTAAAATAACAAACTCTTGATAGAAGAATAAAAAACTACAACTAAACACCACATACTCTTTACCACCCCCGTGGAGATGCTACTAGTTAGAGCGGCAAAGAGAATGACTGGGGGGGCGTAGCCTGAGGGGAGCTATATGGACAGCTCTGCTGTGTGCTCTCTTTGCCACTTCCTGTAGGGATTGAGAATATCCCACAAGTAAGGATTAAGCCGTGGACCGGATACACTGTAGGAGAAAAGTGTATTTCTATAACTGTGTTGGTTATGCAAAACTGGGGAATGGGTAATAAAAGGGATTATCTTTCTTTTTAAACAACAAACATTCTGGTGTTGACTATCAATTTAAGAAAAAAAGTTTGAAAAGCATTACAATCAGAGGGAAGCCAAGGTTTTCTGAAAGTGAACCCACGTGATCATTTATTTCATAAACTGTCAGAAAATTGATCCTTTTAGTTTTATTTTTTTAGCAGGTTACATGTTCCATGGTGACATGTTTTGTTGTAATAATAAAAATGCTATACAGGTACAAATTCCCAAAACCAGAATTCCAAAATCCAAACTTATTCTGAAATCCAAACTTTTTAATTAATATTTTATATCAAACATTACTATTTTTCCTTGCCTATAAATCACAATTGTCGCTGCCTTTGTTTTTTTAGTGTTCCAAAAAAGCAAATGGTCTATATTTATTTAAAAGAAGAAATATTACATTTCTGATTACAGTACTATACTATCTTTCTAAGGGTACTACTTATACAAAAGTATTAAAATGATATAAAAACTACCTTTAGGTTGCATGTATAAACTGTAGTATGACATACAATATTGTTCTTTACACTTGGTGCCATACCCTCTCCTAGCTGTCCCATTTTGTTTATGCAAATATTCCACAAACCAAACCTTTTCCAGTCCCAAGCTGTTTGGATAAAGGGTTTTCTACCTGTAACGTGTTAATGAATTTTAGTGTCATTCTGTTGCTTGTATAACTTTGCAGTGTTCTCCACAGAAAACGTTGCCAGCCAGGTGGCATTATAAAGTAGCGAGGTGGAGGCAGTAAAATACTTTCTAATGTTATAACATTTTCTACTATGCAATAAACATTTTAAAAAGTTAAAATTTTGGTCATGTGGTCAATAAAATCAGCCGGGTGGTGCACCAATTAAAACAGTACTGTGGAGAACACTGCTTTGTGTTTAACTCCTGCAAAGGGGCCAGTTAAAGAAAACTCCATAGCAGCAAATGCCCTACTGGGACCGAGCTGAACACATCTGATGAGCCAATGACAAGAGACGTGTGTTTAGCCACAAACCACCAGCTTGCTACCAGAATTGCACGGCTGTTCCGGAGCTTATTTAGACATGGAAACAAAGTAAATTAGATAGTAGTACAATGGAAATTAAATTTTGACTCTCATAAACCATTTAATTGCCCCTTTCTTTAAGATCTCCTGGGATCAGTTCAGCCATGCCTAGTATGTCAGTGCCACATATGGGGAGTGTAAAGAAATAATAAGGGCTAAGACTAGTTACCATGCAGATTAGTAGCAGCCAGGTGAAAGTAATATGCAACTGCCGGAATGATAGCATCGGATTTCTATGAAAATACCTACCAATACTGACACCCTAAACATTCCTGGCTCCTAAAGCGAAGCTAGCTCCTATACTTACAATACATTTCTCAAGACATGGATTAAACCACTAAAGGCAACAATGCAATAGAGAAATCCCTTCAATAAAGAAATCTCTATGATAATTTGGTTATGGTCACATAAAACTCTAAATCAGTGAGGGCCAACTTACTCACAACATGGGGCTGCAGATCAATATTTTATAAGCCTTAAAGGGAAAGGAAACTAAATTGTATTCTTTCATGATTCAGATAGAGCATACAATTTATACATTTCCAATTTGCCTATATCTAATTTGCTTCATTTCCTTTGTTTAAAAAGTATACCTAGGTAGGCTTATGAGAAGCAGTACACTATTGTGTGCCAGCGTAACAAATCTAGTTAACCAATGACAAGAGACATATGTGCAGCCACCAACCGGCAGCTAGCTCCCAGTAGTCACAAAGGATACCAAGAGAAGTAAGCAAATTATATAAATGAAGTAAATTGGAAAGTTGCTTAAAAACAGCATGCTCTATCTGAACCATGAAAGAAAACAATTGTGTTTCATGTCCCTTTTAACCAACCACTTAGACAAGCATAACGACGCATTCGCATCATGCACATCTCTCCTGCAGTGTGGATGATGAACACACTGGTAAGCATAAATTTCGTTTTCTTTCTTAAGACACGGTGAGTCCACGGAATCATCAGTTACTGTTGAGAATCAATACCCAAGCTAGAGGACACATGATTAGGGAGGGCAAGACCGGTAACCTAAACAGAAGGCACTAATGCTTGCAGAACTTTTCTCCCAAAAGAAGCCTCAGACGAGGCAAAGGTATCAAATTTATAGAATTTAGAAAAAGTGTGCAAAGACGACCAAGTTGTAGCCTTACAAATCTGTTCTACAGAGGCCTCATTCTTGAAGGCCCAAGAAGAAGACACCGCCCTGGAGTGAGCTGTAATTCTCTCAGGAGGCTGCTGTCCAGCAGTCTCATAAGCCATACGAGTAACACTTTTCAACCAGAGAGAAAGAGAAGTAGCAGTAGCTTTCTGACCCTTACGTTTCCCAGAAAAGCAAACAATGCAGAAGACTGACGAAAGTCCTTCGTAGCCTGCAGATAGAATTGAAGAGCCTGCACAACGTCTAAGTTGTGCAACAAACGTTCTTTATGAGAAGAAGGATTAGGACAGAGAGAAGGAACCACAATTTCCTGATTAATATTTCTGTCTGAAGCAACTTTAGGAAGAAAAACAAACTTGGTACGGAGAACTGCCTTATCCGCATGAAATATGAGATAAGGTAAATCACACTGCAGTGCTCAGAGTTCAGAAACCCTCCGAGCAGAAGAAGTAGCAGTAAGAAACAAAACCTTCCAAGATAATAACTTAATATCTATGGAATGCATAGGCTCAATCGGAGCCTGTTGTAAAACTTTAAGAACACAGTTAAGGCTTCAAGGAGGAGCAACTGATTTAAATACAGGCCTGATTCTGACCAGGGCCTGGCAAAAGGATTGTACATCCGGCACGTCCGCCAGATGCTTGTGCAGCAGAATGGATAAAGCGGAAATCTGACCTTTAAGGGTACTGACAGATAACCCCTTCTCAAGGCCTTCCTGGAGAAAACATAAGATCCTGATCTTACTCCAAGAAAATCCTTTAGACTCTCGCCAATAAAGATATTTAAGCCCTATCTTATGGTAAATCTTTCTAGTGACGGGTTACAAGCCTGAATCATGGTCTCAATGACCGATTCTGAAAACCCACAATTGGCTAAAATCAAGCGTTCAATCTCCAAGCAGTCAGCTTCAGAGAAACAAGATTTAGATGAAGGAAGGGGCCCTTAAGCAAAAGCTTCTTACTCAGAGGTAGTCTCCACGAGGCAGAGACGACATCTCTACTAGATCTACATACCAGATCCTGCGAGGCCACGCAGGAGCTATAAGAATCACCAATGCTTTCTCCTGCTTGATCCGAGCGATGACTCGTGGAAGGAGAGCAAATGGAGGAAAGAGATATGCTAACCTGAAGTTCCAAGGAACTGCCAGAGCATCTATCAGAAAAGCTGGAGGATCTCTCGACCTCGAGCCATACTTTTGGAGCTTGGCATTCTGACGAGACGCCATCAAATCCAATTCTGGTAAGCCCCATTTGGTTATTAACCTGGAGAACGCTTCCGGGTGGAATTCCCACTCCGCGGGATGGAAAGTCTGTCTGCTCAGAAAATCCGCTTCCCAATTGTCCACTCCTAGAATGTGGATGGCAGATAGACAGCAATTGTGAGCCTCCGCCCACTGGATGATCCGTGCCACCGCCTTCATGGCTAAGAAACTCCAAGTTCCTCCTTGGTGGTTGATGTAGGCCACTGAGGATATGTTGTAAGTCTGGAACCTGATGGACCGGGCTAGGCCCAGCTGAGGGCAAGCCATCAAGGCATTGAAGATCGCTCTCAACTCCAGAATGTTTATGGGGAGAGCGGATTCCCCCTGAGACCAAAGTCCCTGCACCATCAATGAGTCCCAGACTGCTCCCCAACCCAGTAGGTTGGCATTCGTAGTTACAATTACCCAAGAGGGTCTCTGGAAACACGTCCCCTGGGACAGTCACCACGGTAGGGAGTCCCTTGTAGATTGATCCAGAACTATTCTCAGAGATAGATCTGTATAATCCCTGTTCCACTGAGCGAGCATGTATAGCTGCAGAGGTTTCAAATGGAACCGAGCAAACGGAACTAAGTCCATGGAAGCCACCATCAACCCGATTACCTCCGTGCATTGGGTCACTGATAGTCGAGCCGACTTCCTTCAGAAATATTTTCATTGATAGAGAATCTATAATGGTTCCTAAGAAGATAACTCTTTCATAGTCGGAACAAGAGAACTTTTCTCCAGACCTTCCAACCGAAGGAACGAAGAAACGTCAACAAAATCTTTGTATGAGATTATGCTAGTTGCAAAGATGGAGCCTGAACCAGAATGTCGTCCAGATAAGGAGCCACTGCAAATTTCCGGGCCTGAATTACTGCCAAGAGCTCCCAGAACCTTTGAGAAGACTCCGAGAGCTGTTGTGAGACCAAATGGAAGCACTATAAATCGAAAGTGTTTGTCTAGATAGGCAAACCTCAGATATTTGTGATGGTTCCTTTGAATGGGAACATGCAGATACGCATCCTTCAGGTCTATGGTTGTCATGAATTGACCCTCTTGAATCAGAGGCAGAATGAAGCAGATAGTCTCCATCTTGAAAGACGGCACGCTGAGGAATTTGTTTAGTAACTTTAGATCTAGAATGGGCCTGAAAGTTCCCTCTTTTTTGGGATCCACAAACAGGTTTGAGTAAAACCCGAGACCCTGTTCCTGACTTGGAACAGGCACTATCACTCCCAAGAGGGAAAGGTCCTGTACACATTTCAAAAACGCATTCTATTGTATTACAGATGATCTTGAGAGTTGGAACCTGCTCCTGGGAGGAAAGGTTTTGAACGCTAACTTGTATCCATGGGAAACTATGTCCACGGGTCTGGGACATCTTGTTCCAAAGCCTGCACAAAAAGAGAGGGTCTGCCCCCCACTTCATCCCATCCCAGATTGGGGGAAAACCCCTTCATGCTGACTTGGATTCAGCTGCAGGTTTCTTGGATTGCTTCCCCTTGTTCCAAGACTGACCAGGCTTCCAAAAGGGCTTGGATTGTTCCTGTTTGGTGGAAGCAGGGAAAGACGTACCTCTGAAGTTACGAAAGGAACAAAAATTAGTCTGATGTCCCTTCAGTTTGTTGTTCTTGTCTTAAAGACACAAAGGATCCTTTACCACTCGTGATATTGGAAATAATTTCTGCCAAAGCCGATCCGAACAAGGTCTTTGTCTTTCCCTTGTAAGGGATAGCCAAAAGCTTAGATTTAGAAGAAACATCAGCAGACCAAGATTTAAGCCATAGCGCTCCGCCCACGAAGATTGCAAAGCCAGATATTTTGGCTCCCAACTTAATGACCTGCAAAGAAGCGTCAGTGATAAAGGAATTAGCTAATTAGCTAACTTTAGCCATTATCCTATCCTAAATCTCCTCCAAATGAGTTTCAGCCTGAAGGGATTCAGACAAGGTGTCAAACCAATAGGCTGCCGCATTGGTTACTGTAGCAATGCACACCATTCCCATTGTAACCCCGGAGCAACTATCCTCAATAGGAATAGTAGTTCTCTTGGCCAAAGTGGAAATCGCCCCTTCCACCTTTGAAACCGTTTGCCACGACTCCTTTATGGAGTCGGCCACTAGGAACATATTCCTAAAGACAGGGGAGGGGGAAAAAGGGTATTCCTGGTCTCTCCTATTCCCGGGTAATAATCTCTGTGGCACGGTCTGGTACTGGAAACACCTCCCCAGGTAAGGGGACATCAAAGTATCTATTTAATTTAGGCGCCTCATAGTCATCCAAGGTAGCTAAAACCGCATTTAACAAAACACGGAGGTGTTCAAGCTTAAATCTGAAGGAAACCACTTCAGTATCAGAAGAAGAAAATACACTATCCAAATCTGAGATTTCACCCTCAGAGGCTACCGAAGTATCCTCTTCCGACTTATGGGAAAGAGCAACTTGGTTAGCCTGTACAGGATCTGATACCTTACTATCCGATTCTCTAGACTTCCTCTTAAGTTTCCCCTGCAGCAAGGGAATGCCAGATAGCGCCTCAGATACCGCTGATGACACCTGGGTAGCAATTTCTGCCTTCAGAAAAACTCCATCAATAGTCTGTGAGGAACCGCAGGGCACTGCCTGAGACGGTAATGATACTTTGGGTACTTGAGGAGGAGACTGTGGCATTGCCTGAACAGAATCCACCTGAGAGAATGGTGGCTCAGAAGCAAAATATATATAAAGGTTCTTTCAATACAAGAACCACAAAAAGGCAAAGGAGGTTCAACATGGGCACTCAAACAAATTTTGCACTCTATTTCAGTCAGACTCTTTGCAAAAGATCTACCTAAAAAAAAAAAAAATCTTTTAATAATGTACTGTCCCTGTGTAACTGGTAACGTTAGTAAAAAAAAGTCGGACATCGGTTACAAGAAAAGCAGCTAAACCAGATAGCCTCCCTTTATAACAAGCAGCTCACTTTTTTTGTAATCACAGAAGGCTTTTATTCAAATACAATTAAAAAAAAATGTCTGGCCCATCTACACACACCTCAGCGTTAAGCTGGGGTGCCTACCTAAACTTGTCTGGCACAGCTCTGGATAAAACACACTAAGCTAATGCATGTGCAACCGCCATAAGTTTATAGCAGGGAAAGGGCGTGAAGTTAAACTGCACTCTGAAGTCGGAAGAAGAAGCTCCATCTCGTTGACGTCAATGTATGTGCCGATTAACAGACCGCAACTCTGAACTAAAACTCACGGCCTGTAGAGTCTGCCCCCCTCCTGAAGTAACAACTACTGTTCCCAGAAGTTTAAAACACTAAGCGACCAATAATAAAAATAATTACACAATATAAAAAGTTCTATAAAGAAGCAGAGAAGGCGCCACATAGCATAATTCTGTGAGATATACCAAGTAACAAAATAGATAACTCAGATGCACTCACGTTTAGCAAAGCATCAAGATGTGATGCAGGCTGGGAATGCCGGAACCTTAAGAGTTGTCCGGTAAAACTCTCCTCTCAGGCAAGATCTCCCCCAATGCCAGATGGTAATCACAGGATAATAGCGCTGTTTGAATCAGGTGTATTATCAACTCCAGCAATCACAGGTGTAGAAACCAAGCAGGGATGTCCAGACAGGCAAAGTAGCAAGTAGTATACTGGATACTGAGAAACGCGTTGCTGTGTTTTTAATGTGTTAAAAATAAACACTTTTATTTATACTACTTGCTACTTTGCCTGTCTGGACATCCCTGCTTGGTTTCTACACCTGTTATTGCTGGAGTTGATAATACACCTGATTCAAACAGCACTATTATCCTGTGATTACCATCTGGCATTGGGGGAGATCTTGCCTGAGAGGAGAGTTTTACCGGACAACTCTAAGGTTCCGGCATGCCCAGCCTGCATCACATCTTGATGCTTTGCTAAACGTGAGTGCATCTGAGTTATCTATTTTGTTACTTGGTATATCTCACAGAATTATGCTATGTGGCGCCTTCTCTGCTTCTTTATAGAAATTTCTTGATGTGGATGGCGTTATACTTCGAGGAGAGCTGCCAGATATCGTTATAACCTCACCTTGGATACTCTTGTGACCATTTTGTGTATTTGGGACTTTTTGTACTTATATATATATATATATATATATATATATATATATATATATATATATATATATATATATATATATATATATATATATATATGTATATAACCCTGCTATATTCATTTATAGGTTACTATTTATATTGGTTTAACTCTGTGGTGAACCATTATATATATATATATATATATATATATATATATATATATATATATATATATATATATATATATATATATATATATATATATATATATATATATATATGTATTAATCTTACACTACCATCTGGTGACACCATTTGAGTTATATATACTGCATACTCTATATGATAGCGCCCCTATATTATACTCAGTTTGGGTATTTTATACAATATAAAAAGCATTTTCTTTTTATACTCTCTCTCACACACCGTAGCAGTGCCCTGCATCCTGTCAAATGTATCCTTAACTCAGGATACCTTACCCCATAATGATGCAGAAACTTACTCAAGTGAAAGCGTTTCTGAATAAACTGACTCAAAAACTAAAATGGCACTTATCTGCACCTTTGTCCGACAGCAGGACATCTTACCGGCATGAGAGGAAGCCACTCCTCACAGAGACCTAGGATAAAAGAAATGAACAGAGTAAGCCTACTCTGGCCTTCTGAGAGAGGGCAGCAATATGTTAGAAAAACACAGTGAGGCTCACCCCACAAGTTCTTAACTGATTTAAAGCTACCACAGCCCTGCTGAAGCGACTAACGTGGAGTATAGCTAACCTAGATTTGTGATGAAAGATCAGAGCAATCCTGCACTGACTTCAAAACAAAAAAAAATCTTGATATAAGAATCTTACGCAGACACCAATAACTTCACCTCCTCCTTGCACTGAAGGCAAAGAGAATGACTGGGGGTTGTGGGAAGGGAAGTGATACTTAGCAGCTTTGCTGTGGTGTTCTTTGCCTCCTCCTGCTGGCCAGGAGTGATAATCCCAACAGTAATTGATTATTACGTGGACTCACTGTGTCTTAAGATAGAAATACTGTTTAATCTGTGGGGCTCTCTTCCCCCTTTGGGCTAGAGGCCACTTTTACGGCGATCACCTGCAGCATACAAGGGAAAGTAATCCCTCATTTTAAAAAACAGACTATCTTGTTTTAAATGAGGGGTTCCTCAAGCCAAAACAGGGAAGGGGGGAGAGATAGGGGCTCTGTAATAGTCCTCTTCCCCCTCACTTTAAAATGCATAATTAATGCTGATACAAGTAATCAACGTTTTTACGGTGATCAACTGCAACAGGTGCAAGTGGCCTCGTTTGATGGGGCAGACTATCCTCTTTCAAATGAGGGGTCATTTGCCCATGCAAGTTGCAGGTGATCACCGTAAAAATGGTAAATATCTGCAGCAGCATTTAAAATGCCATTTCATCAGAGGGGGAGAGGGTCTCTGAGCCCCTATATCCTCTCCTGTTTGGGCTAGAGCACTGGTTTTCAAACCAGTTCCTCAGGCCTCCTCAACAGGCTAGATTTTCAGAATTACCTTGAATGAGAGCAGGTAAAATAACCATGTTTACTAATTAGTCGATAATTTCACCCGTGATCCAGTTATCATCAAAATGTGGCATGTTAGGGAGGCCTGAAGACCCTCCCATTGGATACAGGTGATTACCATTACATGGTGGTCACCTGCCCAACTAGAAACTAAGTGATTTCTAGTGGTGGGGGAGGGGGCTACTAAAAAGCCTGCCTATCTCCCCATATGTTTTAACTAGATGGATATGAGACCTCAAGTGAAAGAGGGAATTCCACTCTTTCAAATGAGGGACAGCACTCCCCTGTAATTTTCAGGAGTTTCCCACATTAATGTTGACTGCCTGCCCCAAGTGGACAGCCATACTGTGAGGAGGGTGCACTTTTAGAGCCTCCATTCCCCCCCATAAAACACAGAGTATGAGACCTAAGTTTAAAAGTGGGGAACCCCCTCTTTCTAGTATGTTGTCACACACCTGTTATTGGTGATTGCCATTTTGATGTCAATCATCTACCTAATTTATTTACTGTACGGGGATAGTGGCTGCAAAAGTGCCCCTATCCCCTAAAGATAGCATACAACACACTTACACAATACCCTTCACATGAAAAAGAGATTGCCCCTTTAAATAACAGGTGATTGCCATAGAAATGAGTAATCACCTGTAATTGTGTGACCTTTTACAGTAATCTGAGCATTAAAAAGGGACCCTTGTGTCCAAACAACATGAACTACCACAAGGCAAGTGACCCCTCTTTTTAAAGGGATGTTAAAAGGGATGTTAAACAGACTGGTTCCTTGTTGTAATAAAAAAAGCAGTTGCTTATAGCTAATAGAACTCATTGCAATATGCATTACACATCTATTTAAATAGATTTTACCTTTTTATTTCTTTTTTTACACTACATTTGTGCTTCCTGTCACAGCCCTACAAGGAGGAGGTGGCCTCTGTAGGAAGCTTTATAAGCCGATATAAAACTTCTAGGTTAGTGAATAGACTAGTTAACAATTATGCTAATTCCTTCTGTATCCTTTGTGGAAAGAGAGCAATGCTCTACTGGGTCTTAACTGAACGCATTGGGTGAGAAAGTGACAAGCAGCTAGCTCACAGTAGTGCATTGCTTTGAGTCTACCTATGTATGATTTTCAACAAATGATACAAAGGAACAAAGCAAAAAAAAAAGATAAGAAGAAAATTGTTTGTTTAAATTCCTTGTTCTTTTTGAGTCATGAAATTAAAATTTTGACTTCACTGTCCCTTTAATTCCATTGTGGCCGTGCAAATCTATGTACACAGAATCAACCCATACTAAGTTTTAAGAAGCTCACTGAGTAGAAGATTGTTTGGAGTGGAAAAGATCTGTACAAGGACGAAAGTGTGAGGAAGGAGGGGCAAGTATTAAAAATTAAATATTTTCTAAAAATGTCTAGTTTCAAAGGGACAGATTTAAAGTGAATGTCAATTTTGATGCTAAAGTGCCCAGTTTTTAAAAATTCGATTAAAAACAGGGGCACTTTAATTCATCAAAATTTACATTTCACTCCTGTTGTGAAAAAACAGATTTCTCAACAGGATTGAAATGTAAATTTTAATGAATTAAATAAAGTGCCCCTGTTTTTAATCAAATTTTTAAAAACCGGGCACTTTAGCATCAAAATTGACATTCACTTTAAGTAGTGTTGCAGGGTAACCTATGTTCAGTTCTCCCATTCAGAGGGCTAATTTGTGTGTGCCCACTAACAAGAAGTCCCCAAAGCACACATTTAGTTACACTTTTTCCTGGGACCACAAAAACTATGGCACACATTCTCAGTTCTCAT
Organism: Bombina bombina; assembly: GCF_027579735.1. Classification (NCBI taxonomy): domain Eukaryota; kingdom Metazoa; phylum Chordata; class Amphibia; order Anura; family Bombinatoridae; genus Bombina; species Bombina bombina. Next base: position 1,204,049,705 of record NC_069501.1, on the reverse strand, counting down.
TTTTTCCCTGGGGCCACAAAAAAAAAAGTGCAGAGGGCTGAATGTGGCCTCGGGCCTTCAGTTGGCCATCCATGCTCTAAATTTATTTATAAAATATTTTACCAGGAAGGATACAATGAGATTTCTCTCGTTTTCAAGTATGTCCTGGGTCCACAAAACATTGCACTGATACAATAGGGTACAATAAAATTTAAAACAATAATACACAATATATATATATAAATCAACCATGACAGGTGCATTCTGTTTTGAGTTAGGAAGAGAGGGATCTCTTAAAGGATATTAGGCTTGGGGAAGGTTTGAAAGTGTGCGGGAGGTTGTTCCATAATTGTGGTGCTCAGAAGGAAAAAGGAGGGAGGATCAAGCTGCTTTCTTTTTGTATTGAGGCAAGCTAAATAATGTGCTGGTACTGGATCAGAGTATATAGGAGGTGGGAATAGCCGAGTGAGCATTCTGCTCAGGTAGGTAGGGTGGGAGCTTCCCAGAAAAGCTCTTAAACACAAGGCAGGAAAGATGGAGGGTGCATCTGGATTCCAGCGTCAGCCAGTTTAGTTCTTTTAGCATGTCACAATGGTGGGTCCTGTAGTTACATTGTAGCACAAAGCGGCAGAACTAGTTATACAATGTATTAAGGTGAGTTTGCGGTGCAGGTGCATAAACTACATCCCCGTAATCATTGATAGGCATCAGCATTTGCTGTACAATCTTTTCCTTTACTGTAGGGCTGAGGCAAGATTTGTTTCTGTACAGGGCACCTAGTTTTGGATAAAGTTTAGATGCAAGTTTTTCTATGTGGAGGTCAAAAGATAGATTGGCTCTAACAACATACCCAAGTATTTGAAAAAGTGGACTGCAGTCACAGTGTGCAATTGGATTTGGTTTTGATGAGTAGATGGGAATTTTGTAATTTGTGTAATTTAGGTCCCGTTCCAAAGATCATTGTGACAGTTTGGTCAGTGTTTAGGAAGAGTTTGTTTTTTGAGATCCACTTTTCTACCTCTGTGAACTGGTCTTGGAGCACTGCTTCAAGCTGTGGCAGATCGGAATTGTTTGCATAGATTACCGTGTCATCTGCGTACGTGTACAGTTGAGGATTTGCAGACATTAGGCAGATCATTTATAAATAATGTGAATAGTAGGGGGCCGAGAATGGAACCTTGGGGAACACCACACGTGACTGGGAGAGGGAGGGAGCCAGTATGCTTGAACTTTGACCACAATGAATCCCGAAACTGGTACATTTGAATGAGGTCAGCTGTGATCCAATTCAAGTGTGCTCTTTTTACTCTCACCTTACGCAGCGGGGCATGTAAATTCCAAACTGCAGAGTCTACATCTGGGATTAGGTTTAATATGTGCCAGGGGAGGTTCTTGATGTCATTTAGAAATGATTGAAGATTACATTTTTTGAAGGACCTGGTGATTTTAACCTTGGGAGAGGATTTAGTTGCCTTTATTCTGCGCACGCAGTACACTAAGCAGTGGTCACTGAAATTGTTAGGGAGAACACCTGCCTCCTGGATTCGGTCGGGAGAAGTGGAGAGAATCCAGTCGAGCAGGGTGTGATTATGGCTTTTGATGTTTATGCGAGTTAGGGAGGAGATGAATTGCGTTAGCTGCAAAGATTTAAACAGCAAGCGACAATGGTTATTTTTTTTATTTAGCCAAACAATATTAAAATCTCCAAAAACCAAAATTTCACTTTTTGGGTTTTGAACTATGGTTTCACTAAGGAGATGGGCTATGTCAGAAATGGAATGCACAGGGGAGCTAGGTGGGCGGTAGATTAATGCAACAATGGTTTGAAAATCAAAGGTGGCAGGAGAGCTAGATTTTTGTAAGGGGGTGAACTTTGTGGAATTGTCAACATAATTTACAATGCCGCCTCCTCTCTTTGCTCTGTCAATTCTATGGCATGAATACCCATGTATTGCAATGGCAGAGTCAGGTATTTTTGCAGTTAGCCATGATTCAGAGATCACAATGATTTTGGGCTTGTATTGTAAACACCAAGCTTGCAGTGCATCGATTTTTGGTAGTAAGCTGTGGGTATTACAGTGCACAAAGGAGAGGCCTTTTTTTTTAGCTGGAAGGCTAGGAATGGAATTTGCTGGAGGACCAGGGTTAGACTCTACATCATTTGCAAGGGCAAGTAACATAAGAAATAGGAATTTGAACATAATTTTTGTTTGGCCATATAGTGAATGGGATACTTTATAATTTTGTGAGGTGGGGGTAGGAGGGTTATTTTTTTATAACTCTCCACCAGCTCTCAGCAGATACGTTACAGCAACAGAGCAGGCCATGGTGTATGATAATTTGTTTTCCAGTTTGTGGTGTGTGCTTATGGCGGTAATGATTTGAACAAAATTGGAGTGAGAAAAGGGTTGTCAAGAATATCAGTATGGTCATATTTGGGTTCATGTTAGTGCTATGGGTGTGTAGATGAAAATAAAACAAAAATAGTACACTATAAAAAATAAATAAAAATAAATGACACTGTAACCTGTGTTACTACTTGATAAAACAGCATATGCAACCTATTTCTTACATTTCAAATAATACATGAGGGCACATTTGGATATAGATCATTTCTAGGGGTTGGGTAGCTTTTACTTTCACAAAACATACTTTATTACATCAAACAAACAAACTACATCTGTGCCAAAGACCTCTGGAACAGATTCATTAATAATTAATCAACATTTTATAAAACACAAACAAAAAGCAGCAGTAATTCCTAGTCAGAGTGTAATGGTACAGTATATGCTTAAGGGAATCACAGACTATGAGCCAGAAATGAAAAATAAATTACATATGGAAACATTGAGCTATAATATGAACATGTTACCACTTTGTAAGTAATTGTATAACATTATAAACATAGATCAGAGGGAGGAAGGAAGGAAGAGAGGTCAAATAACAGAAACCTTGAAGGGAATCCCTGTAAAGAAATTCAAACCCACTTGGAATCTCTTAAAACATAAAGGGACAGTCTAGTCATGATTCGGATAGGCCATGCAATTTAAACTTACACTTCAGAAGTAAATATTTCTATAACTGAATTAAACCTTTTGTATCTAGAAAAAATAGAACATTTTAGCAGATGCTAACATACATTCCAGATAAAGTAATGATTAATAAAATCATAAACTAAATAAAATACAGTAATTTCTATTGGGCATGTGCAAAATGAATTATTCAGATATTCGTTTCAATTTAACACTAATATATCTGGCACCAAAAACAGCCGAATGTCACTAACTGCAGCCATATTCAGAATTTAATTGCCAAATGAATATCCGGATAACAAATGTTGCACATACCCAATTTCTTTATCTTGGGCAGTATCCCTACACAATACTCACTAACACAGGGCTCGACAAACAGACACCAGTGATATGGGTTAGGCATGTGATGTCTGCAGTGAACACATCCAATTATCAGAATTTTCAGAGTTAAGGTACATGAAAAGGGGGGGAAAACATAATTTATGCTTACCTGATAAATTCCTTTCTTCTGTAGTGTGATCAGTCCACGGGTCATCATTACTTCTGGGATATTACTCCTCCCCAACAGGAAGTGCAAGAGGATTCACCCAGCAGAGCTGCATATAGCTCCTCCCCTCTACGTCACTCCCAGTCATTCGACCAAGGACCAACGAGAAAGGAAAAGCCAAGGGTGAAGTGGTGACTGGAGTATAAATTAAAAAATATTTACCTGCCTTAAAAACAGGGCGGGCCGTGGACTGATCACACTACAGAAGAAAGGAATTTATCAGGTAAGCATAAATTATGTTTTCTTCTGTTAAGTGTGATCAGTCCACGGGTCATCATTACTTCTGGGATACCAATACCAAAGCAAAAGTACACGGATGACGGGAGGGATAGGCAGGCTCTTTATACAGAAGGAACCACTGCCTGAAGAACCTTTCTCCCAAAAATAGCCTCTGATGAAGCAAAAGTGTCAAATTTGTAAAATTTGGAAAAAGTATGAAGCGAAGACCAAGTTGCAGCCTTGCAAATCTGTTCAACAGAGGCCTCATTCTTGAAGGCCCAAGTGGAAGCCACAGCTCTAGTAGAATGAGCTGTAATTCTTTCAGGAGGCTGCTGTCCAGCAGTCTCATAAGCTAAACGAATTATGCTACGAAGCCAAAAAGAAAGAGAGGTAGCGGAAGCTTTTTGACCTCTCCTCTGCCCAGAGAAAATGACAAACAGAGAAGACGTTTGTCGAAATTCCTTAGTTGCCTGTAAGTAAAATTTTAGAGCACGGACTACATCCAGGTTGTGCAGTAGACGTTCCTTCTTTGAAGAAGGATTTGGGCATAAAGAAGGAACAACAATCTCTTGATTGATATTCCTGTTAGTAACTACCTTAGGTAAGAACCCAGGTTTAGTACGCAGGACTACCTTATCCGAATGAAAAATCAAATAAGGAGAATCACAATGTAAGGCTGATAATTCAGAGACTCTTCGAGCCGAGGAAATAGCCATTAAAAATAGAACTTTCCAAGATAACAACTTTATATCAATGGAATGAAGGGGTTCAAACGGAACGCCCTGTAAAACATTAAGAACAAGGTTTAAACTCCATGGTGGAGCAACAGTTTTAAACACAGGCTTAATTCTGGCCAAAGCCTGACAAAAAGCCTGGACGTCAGGAACTTCTGACAGACGTTTGTGTAACAGAATGGACAGAGCTGAGATCTGTCCCTTTAATGAACTAGCAGATAAACCCTTTTCTAAACCTTCTTGTAGAAAAGACAATATCCTAGGAATCCTAGCCTTACTCCAAGAGTAACCTTTGGATTCACACCAATATAGGTATTTACGCCATATCTTATGGTAAATCTTTCTGGTAACAGGTTTCCTAGCCTGTATTAAGGTATCAATAACTGACTCAGAAAATCCACGTCTTGATAAAATCAAGCGTTCAATTTCCAAGCAGTCAGCTTCAGAGAAGTTAGATTTTGATGTTTGAAGGGACCCTGTATCAGAAGGTCCTGTTTCAGAGGTAGAGACCAAGGTGGACAGGATGACATGTCCACCAGGTCTGCATACCAAGTCCTGCGTGGCCACGCAGGTGCTATTAGAATCACTGATGCTCTCTCTTGTTTGATTCTGGCAATCAATCGAGGAAGCAACGGGAAGGGTGGAAACACGTAAGCCATCCTGAAGTCCCAAGGTGCTGTCAGAGCATCTATCAGGACTGCTCCTGGATCCCTGGATCTGGACCCGTAACGAGGAAGCTTGGCGTTCTGTCGAGACGCCATGAGATCTATCTCTGGTTTGCCCCAACGTCGAAGTATTTGGGCAAAGACCTCCGGATGAAGTTCCCACTCCCCCGGATGAAAAGTCTGACGACTTAAGAAATCCGCCTCCCAGTTCTCCACTCCCGGGATGTGGATTGCTGACAGGTGGCAAGAGTGAGACTCTGCCCAGCAAATTATCTTTGATACTTCCATCATAGCTAGGGAGCTTCTTGTCCCTCCCTGATGGTTGATGTAAGCTACAGTCGTGATGTTGTCCGACTGAAACCTGATGAACCCCCGAGTTGTCAACTGGGGCCAAGCCAGGAGGGCATTGAGAACTGCTCTCAATTCCAGAATGTTTATTGGCAGGAGACTCTCCTCCTGACTCCATTGTCCCTGAGCCTTCAGAGAATTCCAGACGGCACCCCAACCTAGAAGGCTGGCGTCTGTTGTTACAATTGTCCAGTCTGGTCTGCTGAATGGCATCCCCCTGGACAGATGTGGCCGAGAAAGCCACCATAGAAGAGAATTTCTGGTCTCTTGATCCAGATTCAGAGAAGGGGATAAGTCTGAGTAATCCCCATTCCACTGACTTAGCATGCACAGTTGCAGTGGTCTGAGGTGTAAGCGTGCAAAGGGTACTATGTCCATTGCCGCTACCATTAAGCCGATTACCTCCATGCATTGAGCCACTGACGGGTGTTGAATGGAATGAAGGGTGCGGCAAGCACTTTGAAGTCTTGTTAGCCTGTCCTCTGTCAGGTAAATCTTCATTTCTACAGAATCTATAAGAGTCCCCAGGAAGGGAACTCTTGTGAGTGGAACGAGTGAACTTTTCTTTTCGTTCACCTTCCATCCATGTGACCTTAGAAATGCCAGCACTAACTCTGTATGAGACTTGGCAGTTTGAAAGCTTGAAGCTTGTATCAGAATGTCGTCTAGGTATGGAGCTACCGAGATTCCCCGCGGTCTTAGTACCGCCAGAAGAGCACCCAGAACCTTTGTGAAGATTCTTGGAGCTGTAGCCAATCCGAATGGAAGAGCCACAAACTGGTAATGCCTGTCTAGGAAGGCAAACCTTAGGTACCGATAATGATCTTTGTGAATCGGTATGTGAAGGTAAGCATCTTTTAAATCTACAGTGGTCATGTATTGACCCTCTTGGATCATAGGTAAAATTGTCCGAATAGTCTCCATCTTGAACGATGGAACTCTTAGGAATTTGTTTAGGATCTTTAAGTCCAGGATTGGTCTGAAAGTTCCCTCTTTTTTGGGAACCACAAACAGATTTGAGTAAAACCCCTGTCCCTGTTCCGATCGTGGAACTGGATGGATTACTCCCATTAACAAGAGCTCTTGTACGCAGCGTAGAAACGCCTCTTTCTTTGTCTGGATTGTTGACAATCTTGACAGATGAAATCTCTCTCTTGGAGGAGAGTATTTGAAGTCCAGAAGGTATCCCTGAGATATTATCTCTAGCGCCCAGGGATCCTGAACATCTCTTGCCCAAGCCTGGGCGAAGAGAGAAAGTCTGCCCCCCACTAGATCCGATCCCGGATCGGGGGCCCTCAATTCATGCTGTTTTAGGGGCAGCAGCAGGTTTCCTAGTCTGCTTGCCCTTGTTCCAGGACTGGTTAGGTTTCCAGCCTTGTCTGTAGCGAGCAACAGCTCCTTCCTGTTTTGGTGCAGAGGAAGTTGATGCTGCTCCTGCTTTGAAATTACGAAAGGAACGAAAATTAGACTGTCTAGTCTTGGCTTTGGCTTTGTCCTGAGGCAGGGCATGGCCTTTACCTCCTGTAATGTCAGCGATAATCTCTTTCAACCCGGGCCCGAATAAGGTCTGCCCTTTGAAAGGTATATTAAGCAATTTAGACTTAGAAGTAACATCAGCTGACCAGGATTTTAGCCACAGCGCCCTGCGTGCCTGAATGGCGAATCCTGAATTCTTCGCAGTAAGTTTAGTAAGATGTACTACGGCCTCCGAAATGAATGAATTAGCTAGTTTAAGGACTCTAAGCCTGTCCGTAATGTCGTCCAGAGTAGCTGAACCAATGTTCTCTTCCAGAGACTCAATCCAGAATGCCGCTGCAGCCGTGATCGGCGCAATGCATGCAAGGGGTTGCAATATAAAACCTTGTTGAACATACATTTTCTTAAGGTAACCCTCTAACTTTTTATCCATTGGATCTGAAAAAGCACAGCTATCCTCCACCGGGATAGTGGTACGCTTAGCTAAGGTAGAAACTGCTCCCTCCACCTTAGGGACCGTTTGCCATAAGTCCCTTGTGGTGGCGTCTATTGGAAACATTTTTCTAAATATCGGAGGGGGTGAGAACGGCACACCGGGTCTATCCCACTCCTTAGTAACAATTTCAGTAAGTCTCTTAGGTATAGGAAAAACCTCAGTACTCGTCGGTACCGCAAAATATTTATCCAACCTACACATTTTCTCTGGTATTGCAACTGTGTTACAATCATTCAGAGCCGCTAACACCTCCCCTAGTAATACACGGAGGTTTTCCAGTTTAAATTTAAAATTTGAAATATCTGAATCCAGTCTGTTTGGATCAGAACCGTCACCCACAGAATGAAGTTCTCCGTCCTCATGTTCTGCCACCTGTGACGCAGTGTCTGACATGGCCCTAATATTATCAGCGCACTCTGTTCTCACCCCAGAGTGATCACGCTTACCTCTTAGTTCTGGTAATTTAGCCAAAACCTCAGTCATAACAGTAGCCATATCCTGTAATGTGATTTGTAATGGCCGCCCAGATGTACTCAGCGCTACAATATCACGCACCTCCCTCTGAGCGGGAGATGTAGGTACTGACACGTGAGGCGAGTTAGTCGGCATAACTCTCCCCTCGTTGTTTGGTGAAATTTGTTCAATTTGTACAGATTGACTTTTATTTAAAGTGAATGTAAATTTTGATGCTAAAGTGCCCGGTTTTTAAAACTTTGATTAAAAACAGGGGCACTTTAATTCATCAATATTTTCATTTCACTCCTGTTGTGAAAATAAACTTACTTTTTAATCTTCACAGCAGCTCCAGCTTCCTCCACCTGTTTCAAAGCCTCTTCCTGGGTCTAAAATGAGGTATCTGGCTTCCTCCAATCACAGCAGTGAATCAGACACTGAATCCCCCGGGGGGGAATCTGTGATTGGAGGATGACCTATCAATCATTTCTGACATCAGAAATGGCTTGTGAGACCGGAGGAAGCAGCAGCTGCTGTCAAGATTAAAAGGTAAGTTTTTTGTCACAACAGGAGTGAAATGTAAATTTTGATGAATTAAAGTGCCCCTGTTTTTAATCAAAGTTTTAAAAACCGGGCACTTAAACATCAAAATTTACATTCACTTTAAAGTAGCATCAATACAGTTAGTACATAAATTTCTATTGGGCTCCACTTTGGCATTGCAACAAATGACACAGGTATCATCCTCTGAATCAGACATGTTTAACACACTAGCAAATAAACTTGCAACTTGGAAATACAATTCAATTAGAATAATATTAAAATGTACTGTGCCTTTAAGAAGCACAGAAGATCTATGACAGTTGAAAATTAATAAATTGAAACAGTTATAGGCTCAATCCTTGTAAACACAACTTTAGCAAAGGTTTAATCCCATTAGCAAAGATAACAAATTCTGAAAGCAGGAAACAAATTACAGAATAAACGTTTTTTATCTCAGTCAAACTATAATTCTCACAGCTCTGCTGAGAGAAATTACCTCCCTCAAAATAAGTTTTGAAGACCCCTGAGCTCTGTAGAGATGAACCGGATCATGCAGGGAATACAATGAGTTGCTGACTGAAATATTTGATGCATAGAAAAAGCGCCAAAAAACGGCCCCTCCCCCTCACACACAGCAGTGAGGGAGAACAGAAACTGTCAGAAAAACAGATTAAGCAACTGCCAAGTGGAAAAATGGTGCCCAAACATTTATTCACACAGTACCTCAGCAAATGAAAACGATTTTACATTCCAGCAAAAACGTTAAACATAATCTCTAGTTATTAAACAGCTTTATGTATTTCTTACAGTGTAATTCTAGTGAAGTACCATTCCCCAGAATACTGAAGTGTAAAGTATACATACATGACATTATATCGGTATGGCAGGATTTTCTCATCAATTCCATTGTCAGAAAATAAAAACTGCTACATACCTCTATGCAGATTCATCTGCCCGCTGTCCCCTGATCTGAAGTTTACCTCACTCCTCAGATGGCCGAGAACAGCAATATGATCTTAACTACTCCGGCTAAAATCATAGCAAAACTCTGGTAGATTCTTCTTCAAACTCTGCCAGAGAGGTAATAACACACTCCGGTGCTATTTTAAAATAACAAACTTTTGATTGAAGATATAAAACTAAGTATAATCACCATAGTCCTCTCACACATCCTATCTAGTCGTTGGGTGCAAGAGAATGACTGGGAGTGACGTAGAGGGGAGGAGCTATATGCAGCTCTGCTGGGTGAATCCTCTTGCACTTCCTGTTGGGGAGGAGTAATATCCCAGAAGTAATGATGACCCGTGGACTGATCACACTTAACAGAAGAAATAACCTATGTTTTTCCACCGCACATAATTCATCCTTTGATATTACATTCAGAGTATTTCATGTCCCTTTAAAAGGTGGCTATCCTTACTGATCCACCACATTCTTAAAAGGGATAATAAAAACAGTACGAGATTATAATATAAAAAGTTTAATTATGCATAAACAACTTATACACTTCAATTATTTATTTTGTCCACTTTCCCTGCAATTTAACTCTTAAAATTGTTTGTTTTTTAATTCCACTGAATTTCTATAAAGTAATGGTCACCACCATGTTTAAAACTCAAGTTTTAAGTTTATCTCACTCTCCTGCTGAAAACAATTAGGAACAGATATAAAATAGGCAAAAAAGCAGACTAATAATATTTCAAACATGGCAGCAGTAGGGTTGGCACCTCAACCATGTTTTAATGGGCAGCTATGAGTTACACTTGCTGCAGGGTGTGCTGAGAGGAACATGAATAGTTCAGTCCAGGGTCACTATTTGTGTGCTGTCCAGAGGAGCAATGCATATTACCCTCTGAACACCCTGCAACAAGTGTAAATCATAAGTGTCCAGGAAAACATGGTTGAGGTGGCAACCCTAGGCAACACCCATTAAAATCTAGAGTACTTTAAATATTGATTATATAAGTGCAAAAGTTTTTATAAACAACTAATATAATGGAAAAATACAGCTACATAATATTCTAAGGCTAAAATTTGCATGGAATACATCATTATGTCTAGCTTTTGGAACTGGAATCCCCTTGAGCTGATTTGCCTTGACAAGTTATTAAATTATACTATATAGGATTAAATTGTAGTTGTAGCAAGAGAACAAATATTACATTGCCCCTATGGAATTAGACAATTTACAATGGCTCTTCGATCATAGTATGATAGTTATTGACTTCCAAGATTCTACTGGGTTCCATGTTCCCTGTACAAATTGCCCTTGGGATTTGTCTATATGTGCAGATAATGGGGTCTGAGAAAGCAAGACCTCTTCTGAAATTTTTACTCTGATTTATCCTTCTTGATGTTTGCTTCGGACGAGGATGAAATGAAAACCCCTGAGAGGCTGTCTTCAGACCTTCAGAAAGTTCTGTGAAGTTGACACATTCATCATCTCACACACTTGACAACATTTGTTGTTACTGCTAGCTTCCCTACCATTTTTTTTCAGGATCTGGCCAATGGCCATTTGCGAGTTGGCAACTAGCCAGACATGAGATTACATCATGACGACACGCTATAGCTCTCCTGAAGTCAAAAACTACCTAAAAACAATCTTCTTACTTTGGGCTAGATTTATCAAGGGCTAGAAGAATTCTCCTTAGTATTCTCCTGCAAATCCACTGCAGCTCGGCCTTGGAGAGGCGCACCGTGTAGGCATTGACATTTTTTAATTCTATTTGTTACTTTAAATCATATCTAGCACCCATTGATCTAAAAATTAACTTCAACTAAATGGTTCTGAAAATGAACAATCAAGATCCTGCATAAGCATCATCATTGTGACTTAATGTGTTGTGTGGAAGAGGAAGTATAATAGTTAGTGACAGAACTAAGAGTGGTGGGTGTCAGAAAGAGAAAACACATTTAAGGTGATTAATAGGTAAAGTGGTCACTTTCTTCCCATTCCCAGTTAGAATACATTTCTAATCTTAGTTTTATCTAGGGCATTGACGGCCACATGAGGCCCACTGCACAAAATTTTGCAGCCCCTGGTGAAGAGAAAAAAAAAAACTGTGCCATTATTTATTTGGCCCCAGGAAAAAGGGAGACTAAAAACTGTGCTTTGGAGAATTCTGGTAGTAGGCAAGAGGCCACAACTCAAGAGCCATCTAAAAGGAAGAACATAAGCTAGATAGTACCCTGCAATCTTTGCTAAATCAGGATCAGTGCTACTGTACATTTCTAGTACTCTCTCACAAGCACAAGCTGACTAGTTCCCAGTTTGTTTGAAAATGTGCTTGCACCTGTGTTAGCCTGCATTTGTGTGCCTGTATTAGGGTCCCAGGTTTTGGAAGAGACCTTGACGTGGTACCTTTGCTTGTCCCATTTGGCCAAATGCGGTAACCGACTCTTCCAGTTTCTTTTAAACTTAGCTGAGAGCTTGTGAGCGAGTGCTAGACTTTATTTTTGCGTGTATAGTAATATATATATATAAAAAAAAACTTATTAAAAGGGACAGTGTGGGGTTTTTTTTCCAATCTTTTCATCATATTGTATAGTAAATGATAGGATATGATAAAAATAATGGTATCTTTAAAAAGTCTATTTAATTTAAAACAGTATATATTATGTGTGGGTACAGTAAATGAGTAAGAGGAGAATTACAGCTAAATACAAACACAGCAAAAATGTAAAAATAGCTCTGGTCCCTAACGGTAAGAAAATTGTAAAATGGTCTGATCACTAAGGGGTTCATTTGCTTTGTTCCTTTGTTGAAAAGGATACCTAGGTATGTACAGGAGCTAGGAGCTAGCTGCTGATTGGTGACTGCACATATATGCCTCTTGTCATTGGTTTACCAAACTGTTCAGCTAACTCCCAGTATTGCATTGCTGCACCTTCAAGAACACCAAGAGAATGAAGCAAAATTGATTATAGAAGTAAATTGGAAAGATGTTTCAAATTGTCTGTTCTATCTGAATTATGAAAGAAAACATTTGGGTTGCATATCCCTTTAACTAGACCACAGGTGAAATAATCAGCTGATTGTTGAAAGTAGACACAGGCATTCTGCAGCTTCGTTAGCTGTTAAATGCGGAAGCAGGCGGCCGCTCATGGACTTCGGCCATTTTCGGTGCCAGATTTATGCTTGTGAAAGATCACCACACTAAGATATGGATTTGCACACATCTTAGGCCTAGTTTCCATTGAAGTGGTAAATTGTGGAAACTGGTGATAAAAACCATTTATCTACATTGATGTCTATGGAGATTTTTTTTTTTTTATTATTTAAAAGGGACAGTCTACACCAGAATTTTTGTTGTTTAAAAAGATAGAGAATCCCTTTCCATTGTTTTGCATAACCAACACAGTTATATAAATACACGTTTTACCTCTGTGATTACCTTGTATCTAAGCCTCTGCAAACTGCCCCCTTATTTCAGTTCTTTTGACAGACATCCATTTTAGCCAATCAGAGCTGGCTCACCTGAACTCCACATGCATGAGCACAGTGCTATGTGACACACATAAACTAACACCCTCTAGTAGTGAAAAACTGTCAAAATGCCCTGAGAGAAGAGGAGCCTTCAAGGGCTTAGAAATTAGCATATGAACCTTTTAGGTTTAGTTTTCAACTAATACCAAGAGAACAAAGCAAAATTGGTGATAAGAGTAAACTGGAAAATTGTTTAAAATTACATTCTCTATCTGAATCATGAAAGTTTATTTTAGAAAAGACTGTCCCTTTAACACCAGTTTCCAAACTTTACCAGCTCAATAGAAACTGGGCCTTAGTGAGATGATCTTTCAAATGAATCAATATGGCCCCGAAAACCACGAACCGCAGCCAATTTCTGCATTCAACAGCTTTTTTTATTATGTTTTTATTGTTCAAAGCATATTTAAGCAATGGGATGAGTCAAAATTGTATTACGTATGTTTCAAGTGTATTGTTACTGTAGGGTTGTATTTTTAACAGCTCGATCCAAGATATGTAGTTTTTTTTACGTGAAACAAATAACATTAAAAAGTAAACTCTGCCAAGATATAATGGATCCTGTATAAAACCTCTAACTCTCTGGAGTTAACTCCCGTGATTTGATAGGTCTTCTATTAACGCCCAGATATATTTTTGAGAATTGCAATTGGATAATAGGAATATTGTTTTTACCAATGGTTTTAGTGGTTTAAAAATAAACAAATTGTTTGCACAGGGATGTTTTGGTTTTGAGTTGCTTTTATCATGTATTAATAAAAGCTAAGTTTTAAGTGCCGGTGAGCCCCATTGATTGCTTGTCTGATGAGCTTCATGACTGTCTAGTTGAGTCACCACAAGCCTCCCATAGACAGAAGAGAACAAACGACAGGGGCTTATAGCACTCACCCGCAACGTAATAGTAAATTAGGCTAAAACATAACCTTTAATAAATTCACACAATAAAAAAATGCAGGAGTACCTGCTTAATGCTGCCCACCACCATAAATGAAAATCGTCTAACACACACCCCGTTTCCGGGCCAATAACTGGATGTGTCGGCTTCAGGTGCCAGGGGTGTCACAACAAAAATGGTAGGCCAAGTAAAATATCGGATAGGCAAAGGCAGAGGATGGTGAGAACGGTCAAAAAAAGCCCAAAGACCATCTCCAAAGACCTACAACATCATCTTGCTGCAGACGGTGTCACTGTTCAACGTTCAACAATTCAGCACAATTTGCCCAAGGAGAAGCTGTATGGGAGACTGATGTGGAAGAAGCCCTTTCTGAGCACACACACCACAAACAGAGTCGCTTGAGGTATGCAAACGCACATTTGGACAAGCCAGCTTCATTTTGGAAGAAGGTGCTGTGGAGTTATGAAACAAAGATTGAGTTATTTGGTCATAACAAGGGGCGTTATGCATTGCGGCAAAAGAACACAGTGTCCCAAGGCAAACACTTGCTACCCACAGTAAAATTTGGTGGATGTTCTATCATGCTGTGGGGCTGTATACTGGGAATCTTGTTAAAGTTGAGGGAAGCATGGACTCCACTTAATATCAGCAGATACTTGAGAATAATGTTGAGGAATCAGTCACAAAGTTGAAGTTACCCCAGGGCTGAATATTTCAACAAGTCAATGACCAAAAAACCTGCTCAAAATCTACTCTGGCATTTATGCAGAGGAAGAAGTACAATGTTATGGAATGGCAATCCCAGTCCCCAGACCTCAATATCATTGAAAATCTGTGGGGCGATTTGAAGCGGGCTGTCCATACTCTGCAACCATCAAACCTAACTGAACTGGAGATGTTTTGTAAGGAGGAATGGTCCAAAATACCTTCATCCAGAATCCAGACACTCATTACAGGCTATAGGAAGCGTCTAGAGGCTGTTATTTCTGCGAAAGGAGGCTCTACTAAATATTTGATGCAATATTTCTGTTGGGGTACCCAAATTTATGCACCTGTCTAATTTCGTTTTGATGCATATTGCACATTTTCTGTTAATCCAATAAACCTCATTTCACTACTGAAATATTACTGTGTCCTTCAATTATTTGATTGAAACAACAATTTCATTTTAATCTAACACCCAATTATTTATAAATGAAAATCATGGAAATTGTCAGGGGTGCCTAAACTTTTGCATACAACTAACTCTTTCAGTGCTTCTCTCTCCCCACTTGTGAGGTTGTCATTGCCTGTTCTTTGGTTCTATGTAATTAACAAAATGGCATTACAAACCGGATTCAGAAAGGTTACAGCATTATGTGACACACTACTTGGAGGTATAAAGTGTGACTTCAGTTTCAATATATGACGCCATTCATTGACATTAGGGTCGGTACTAGTAGGTTCTGACTCATCAAAATCTTGTATAGTCGCAATATCTGTGTTATCTAACACCCCTGTGTCAGAGTTGGTAAAGAATTTTTAAGCAGTATTTCATTGTAAATAAGTGGACATCTTTTATAATCTCAAACTTGTCAATTTCGGCAGTGGGTACAAATAAAAGGCCTCTTTTAAGAACTGAAATTTGTGTCTCTAAAATTATTTCTGAGAGATTTATTATATTAAAGTGAATGTCAATTTTGATGCTAAAGTGCCCGGTTTTTAAAAATTCAATTAAAAACAGGGGCACTTTAATTCATCAAAATTTACATTTCACTCCTGTTGAGAGAAAAAAAACTTAACTTTTAATCTTCACAGCAGCTCCAGCTTCCTCCCCCTGTTGCAAAGCCTCTTCCTGGGTCTAAAATGAGGAATCCGGCTTCCTCCAATCACAGCGTTGAATCAGACACTGATTCCCCTGGGGGGGGGGAGCTGCGATTGGAGGATGACATATCCATCATTTCTGACAACAGAAATGGCTTGCAACGACCGGAGGAAGCTGGAGCTGCTGTGAAGATTAAAAGGTAAGTTTATTTTCTCAAGGAGGAGTGAAATGTACATTTTGTTGAATTAAAGTGCCCCTCTTTTTAATCAAATTTTTTAAAAACGGGCACTTTAGCATTAAAATTGACATTCACTTTAAGCTCATCTGTTGCTACTTTTTTTTGTTGTAATGTTGGGGTTTCTGATTAAAGCGCACTTGGCGCCTGGTGAGTGGTCTGTTTCCCCCTCTCTCTACTAGTTCTCATCCTAAAGGGACATTCACCATTTAGTGAACGAATTAGGGATATTTTTAATAGGCACTGGCATGTGTTGAAGGCTGATGATCAGCTAAAATCATTACTAAGATATACCGTATTTTTCGCTCCATAAGACGCACTTTTTCCCCTCTCAAAAGTAAGGGGAAATTTCTGTGCGTCTTATGGAGCGAATGCAGCCGGGTGTCAGGATTCTTTCAGCTGTTCCTAGCATCCTGTCCAAACTCCTCCCATTCCACCTTTAAAACTGATCCACGCCCTCAACCCAGTGCTTAGATAACGTCAACACCTTATTCCAAGCCCTTTCCTAAAGTTCAACCAAAGGTATCTATACCTATAAACTTTCTGCCTACAGTGACTTATAGTTAATTAAAGCAGCCGAGTCTCCAGCTGTCTTGTCTCTACATCATTGCAATCGGAGCTTCATAATACCACAGTCCTTATATGGAACAAATCTATCATAAGCTTCCTCTCCTTCAAGGGATTATTGCAGAGTACTGTGCATCAGTCAAACATCAACATCGTTACCAATTCACCTACCTCCGGTAACTAATCTCAAAACACGGCATCCTCCGAGAACGGAAACAAACGAACAGCTGAGCCGACGCTGACGTCTCACGCAACTCAAACGGCCATTTGCAACACTATTGGCGCTCCGTCTCAGCTCTAACAGGTCAGCTCGCACTAAGCAATGTGCTCACGTCTTCTATTCTGCCACTTTGCTACACTGCAGTAAGTTGATATAAGACTTTGTGCTTGCTCTTCTCCAAACTTAAGCAATGTGTGTGAAAGCTTGTGCTCCCCTAAATCATTTGCTTTTCACCTTCTACTCTGTGTGTGTTGCAGGGCTTTGCACGCATACGTGTTGTTAACCTGTTAGTGATCAATCATACTCTGATCACTTGTCCATATCACTCTGAAGTAAATTGTATTCGCCAACGTTTAGACCTATGTGTATCAATTTGACAAGAAATACCATCTATATAAATGTTTAAAAAAAGAAAAACCAGGCTTTGGTATTTTTCTTCTGTGTTTTTTTTTTTAATATATAATGTAATCAACTGAACCCCAAGTTGGAAAGGATAAGGGTGCCATACATGTTAGTTTTTACATGGGGCATATCACACACTCTCAAACACACACAAGTTCTCTCTCACACACACACACTCACACACACATACTCACACACATTTTTATCACACATTCTCAATCACACACAAGCTCTCTTCAGAATATTTTTTTTCTTGTTTTCCTCCTCCAAAAACTAGATGCGTCTTATGGTCAGGTGCGTCTTATGGAGCGAAAAATACGGTAACCCTATGTTCACTTATAGAAGGTCCAAAAATTTAAACGACTGTCTAACCCAAAGTCACTTTGACAGGAACGCTAACAAGCGCCCACTATACAAAGGTTCTATCCCCTGTGGTGGTTGTAGATTTTGCCAACACATGGTGGTGACTAAATCTGTCACTGACCGATTTAATAAAAAATGCTTTATAAATAACTACATCAACTGCAAAAGCAACAATGTTATTTATTGCTTAGCATGCAATTTTTTATGTTGGCATGACAATCAGAAGTCTGGGGACTAGAGTCACTGAGCATTTAAAGGGACACTGAACCCAAATTTTTTCTTTTGTGATTCAGATAGAGCATGCAATTTTAAGCAACTTTCTAATTTACTCCTATTATCAAATTTTCTTCATTATCTTGGTATCTTTATTTGAAATGCAAGAATGTAAGTTTAGATGCCGGCCCATTTTTGGTGAACAACCTGGGTTGTTCTTGCTGATTGGTGGATAAATTAATCTACCAATAAAAAAAGTGCTGTCCACAGTTCTGAACCCAAAAAAAAGCTTAGATGCCTTCTTTTTCAAATAAAGATAGCAAGGGAATGAAGAAAAATTGATAATAGAAGTAAATTAGAAAGTTGCTTAAAATTGCATGCTCTATCTGAATCACGAAAGAAAAAGATTGGGTTCAGTGTCCCTTTAAGCAATATAAGGACTGCCAGAAAAGACGTTGAAAAATGGAAACAAATTACTAGTGTGGCTAAGCACTTCCTTTAGCATCACAACGTTAACACAAATGCTTTGAGATGTTGGGGACTTGAAAGGTTGAGACCGGGAGTAAGAGGTGGTAATAATGAAGCAGTACTGCTGCATTGAGAGACAAAGTGGATATTTAGACTCAATTGTGTGATGCCTCATGGCATGAACGAAAATAATTTTTGGGTCTTTCTTTAATAATGTGGGTATTAGCAACATGAATGCATATAATCAATTTAATAGATGCAACCAATTACTAATTAGCTGACTTTTTAATTATGGTGAGCCGAGGTGACTGATGGACTTTATGATCGGTGTTGCGATTATACTATACACATATGTTTGGGCTTAACCGCTATGGTTATGCATAAGCTACTCTGGAGCAATATACTAACCTGTCAATCAATAACATTTTAGACACTATCTAGACATTTGGGAGTTCGGAAACTCGTGTTCACCTTAAAAACATTTGTAACGTATACAAGTATTTGATCGGATATTTTGATTGTAGAATAGGAAAATGCATTCTTAGTATTTGCAGTGATAGAGGGGAGAAGGGGTGTTTTATGACGCTGCTTTAGCATCACCAACTAATGACCTATAAAATGAGCGATTCCAGTTCACACCCTTAGCATGTCCTATCAGTGGACGACTATGAAGGGTGGGAGGGGAGATAAGGAATCCTGCACTCGGATTGGCTAACTACAGTTAGTTGGATGTTTAAAAGGCTGTAATACCCGCATTTTCGGCTTGTCAGTTTTTACTTAACATTGAGAAAGGCCAGTGTTACGGCCGAAACGAGTTTGTTTTAAAGTTAAGATAATTTTTGTTGCGACACCCCCGGCACCTGAAGCCGACGTATCCAGTTATCGGCCAGGAAACAGGGAGGTGTTACACGATTTTCATTTATAGTGGTGGGCTGTGTTAAGCAGGTACTCCTGTGGTTTTATATGTGTGAGTTTATTAAAGGTTATGTTTTAGCCTAATTTACTATTACATTGAGGGTGAGTGCTATAAGCCCCTATCTTGTTCTCTCCTGTCTGTGGGAGGGTTGTGGTGACTATTACAGTGGGGAAGCGCCGGACTTTTTTGTATTGATAGGTCTAGTTAAGAGCAGGATAGTAACCATGGTTACTGATCAGCTGATCGTTTCACCTGTGCTCTAGTTCAGATATCATGAAAATCTGTCCTGTTAGGGGTACTTGAGGAGTAGGGTTGAGAAACACTGCAGTAGAGTTAATGCAGCCAAGAAATGATCAGGCACACTTTGGGCATAAAATTAGTAAATTGAAAAGTCTCCTACAATTGTACGTCCTATCTGATCCATGAAAGTTTGTGACATTCATGAATTGATGAGAAACTCCAGCAAATCACTAAAAGCAAGCATTATTGCTCTATGTCCTGATAGAAGACAAGCAAACCTATGGATTGATTACCATGACTATTTTACAGGGCACTTAAACAAATAAAGAACTATTAGACATTTTGTTAAGACAGTCGGTAAGGAAAGGATGTATTTTTCTTTAAAGACCTGGGGTTAACTGAAGAATTTCCAGTCAGTAAAGCTTTTCTAATCAATGACTAACAAGAAGACCACTTCAGCGGTCTCAAATAGGAATCATTGTCAGATGTTTTACTTGCAACACAATTAAAAGCAAACAGAAAAGGAGAGGTTCAGTGAACTTTTCCGATATCAATAAAATACTGGGTTTAGGTCATCAGGTACAAGGTAAACGTATAAAGACAGTATCTGGAAAGAAAAAAAAAAAATTGAAACTTTTTTTTTTTTTACTTCATATTTGTGTGATCCACCGTTTAAGTATCTATAATAGTGAGCAATCTACATCTCACTTAAAGGGGCAGTGTACACTAAATTTTTCACCCATTTAATTTATTCCCAATGATCAATTTTGCCTGCTGGAGTTTATTAAATTGTTTACAAATAGCTACATTTACTTTTATTTTGGCTGTGGTGTCCCTACCTATCCATATGCTAAATCACTTGAAAGTGATGCAGCATAACTAAAAAAAAAAATGGATATTTTACCTTAACATTTCTTCAGCTCACAAGAGCAAGTGCTCTGTGAACGGTTATCCTTAAGCTACAAGTTAAAGAAAAAACAGCCAATCAGCTTCCGCATTGCTGATGTCCCGCTTTACTGTGATCATGAGATTTCACTAAAATCTCACAATATTTGATGATAAACTTCCTTAAAAGGGACAGTAAAGTCAAAATTTAAATCATGATTTTAAACAACTTTCCAATTTACTTCTGTTCTCTAATTTGCGTCATTCTATTGGTATCCTTTGTTGAAAAAGCTGCAGTTCCTAAACACCTTGACAAATTTGTTCAAGATCCAGCAACTTGTAGGTGCCCATAACATCCTATCTATACATAAACTGCACTGCCACAAAATGCATTGCGTGCAAAAACAAAGGCAGAAGAATAACCGTGTCAGTTTACTACAGATCTGGTCATTTAATAATGAAGTCAAGAATTTCTCCGCTTTGCGTTGGAGTAAGTCAACTGAATCTTGAAAACCAGGGACGGAGTCATAGATCAAAAAACACTTCATAGCTGCTACATTGTTTTACCATGCTACTCATTTATATACAACATCCTTCGTGTCTCCTTCATTTCTAAGCAGTTTGGCAGTTAAATTAGCTTTATTTAAAATGTCCACAGCCAATAACAAACACCTAAGATATAGAAGTTGTAAGTTTTGTTTTTTCCTATATCTGATACAGGGCTATTAAAGAAGAATCTGGAAGGGACATACATTTTATTTAAAATAAGCATAGTATACATCAGCAATTTAATACTTAGGGATCAGTTTTAGAAAGCTGCAGATGCATGAGCAAACGCAAGTTAAAGGGATATGAAACCCAAAAAAAGTCTTTCATGATTCAGATAGAGAATACAATTTTAAACAACTTTCTAATTTACTTCTATTATCTAATCTGTTTTATTCTCTTGGTATCATTTGTTGAAGGAGCAGCCGTGCACTACTGGTTTCTAACTGAACACATGGGTGAGCCATTGACAATCAGTTTATATATTCAGCCACTAATCAACAGCTTGAACCTAGGTTCTCTGCTGCACATGAACTTTCCTAGATAAACAATTCAGCAAAGGATAACAAGAGAAAGAAGCAAATTAAATAATAGAAGTAAATTGGAAAGTTGTTTAAAATTGTATTCTCTATCTGAATCATGAAAGAAAAAATTTGGGTTTCATGTCCCTTTAAGCAGCACTGTTTTGTTACAATCTTCTCTGCATGCGTCTTTGGTTTTATTTTCCAAAATGCCAATAGTCTATTTATTTAAAAAAACCAAATATTACCTTTCTGATTACACTACTGGACTATCGTTCTGATGGTACTATGTATTTAAACATATTAAAAAGGATATAAAACTATCTTTAGTTTGCATGTATACACCGTATTATTACATGTAACTATTGTTTAAATGACATAAGATATTGTTGTTTACATTTGGTTTTCCCCTCTCCTCACTGTTCTGCTTTAAAAATACAAATAATCCAAAATTCAAACTATTGCGAAATACAAACCTTCTAATGTCCCAAGCATTTTGGACAAAGGGGTTTTCTACCAGTACAACACTAGAGCAGTGGGAGGAAGCAAGGAAGCTGTTACGTTAATTGGCTGCATTGGATGTCAATCATACTAATGGAGCAACAAGATCACAAAGGGGGCGTGTTAAGGCCGGATAACTACTTGGAGCTAAAACTGAAAGTAAAAAGTTAAAGGTATCACCCTGAGGAAAGCAGTCCTATCTCACTGATCTGTGTCACTAAAGAGGTGATGTTTTATGCATATGACAAATTATTCATGGTCTTTACATAATAGATTAAATTTTTTTTTTTGTTTTACTGAGCTAATTAACCCCTTCTTTACCAGACCACTTTTACATTTGTTGACCGTCTGGGACCAAAGGCTATTTTTGCATTTCTGCTGTATTTGTGTTTAGCTGTAATTTTCCTCTTACTCATTTACTGTACCCACACATTATATGCAGTTTTTCTCGCCATTAAATGGACTTTCTAAAGATATCATTTTCATCATATCATAATTTACTATAAAAAAAAAAAAAAAAAAAAACTTTTTCTAACTTTGACCCCCAAAGTCTCCTATGCTAAATAGTTTCTAAATTTTGTCCTGAGTTTAGAAATACCTAATGTTTATTACATGTTCTTTGCAAGTTACAGGGCAATAAGTACAAGTAGCACTTTGCTATTTCCAAACCATTTTTCTCAAAATTAGCAATAGTTACATTGGAACACTGATATCTGTCAAGAATCCCTGAATATCCCTTGAGATGTATATATTTTTTTTTAGTAGACAACCCAAAGTATTGATCTAGGCCCATTTTGGTATATTTCATGCCACCATTTCACCGCCAAAAGCGACCAAACAAAAAAAAAAAAAAAAAATTGTTCACTTTTTCACAAACTTTAAGTTTCTCACTGAAGTTATTTACAAACAGCTTGTGCAATTATGGCATAAATGGTTGTAAATGCTTCTCTGGGATCCCCTTTGTTCAGAAATAGACATATATGGCTTTGGCATTGCTTTATGGTAATTAGGCTGCTAAATGCCGCTGCGCACTACATGTGTATTATGCCCAACAGTGAAGGGGTTAAATAAGGGAGCTTGTAGGGTTAATTTTAGCTTTAGTGTAGTAGACAACCCAAAGTATTGATCTAGGCCCATTTTGGTATATTTCATGCCACCATTTCACCACCGAATGTGATCAAAATAAAAATAAAAAAAAATCAATATCAAGGCATCACTGCAATACCATAAAAGCGGCTGGAAGCGATCAGGATCGCTTCCACCGCTTGAAACACCAGAGGATGTGCCAGGAACGTCCTTGGTTGTTAAGGGTATTTTTTTGTAGGACATTCCTGGCACGTCCTCGGTTGTTAAGGGGTTAAAAAAAGGTGCTTTATAAAAATTGGGTTTCCACATACTAAGGAACAGGTTTTCTGTTAAGGACTGTTGAATTAAAAAAAATATCTTTTTTATGCCTTTTTTTTTTTTTATTTATTTACTTATTGTTTACAAATGCTTAATAGTGATGGGTGTGTGTATGTGTCATTTACTCCATAATGACAATTGCAAGTTTTCACAAACTCACATGTGAGTGCTTGTGTCTGCTATTACTGCCTGTGTGTGCATGCCTCTGCCCATTACTGCCTGTGTGTGCATGCCTCTGCCCATTACTGCCTGTGTGTGCATGCCTCTGCCCATTACTGCCTGTGTGTGCATGCCTCTGCCCATTACTGCCTGTGTGTGCATGCCTCTGCCCATTACTGCCTGTGTGTGCATGCCTCTGCCCATTACTGCCTGTGTGTGCATGCCTCTGCCCATTACTGCCTGTGTGTGCAAGCCTCTGCCCATTACTGCCTGTGTGTGCAAGCCTCTGCCCATTACTGCCTGGGTGTGCAAGCCTCTGCCCATTACTGCCTGGGTGTGCAAGCCTCTGCCCATTACTGCCTGGGTGTGCATGCCTCTGCCCATTACTGCCTGTGTGTGCATGTCTCTGCCCATTACTGCCTGTGTGTGCATGTCTCTGCCCATTACTGCCTGTGTGTGCATGTCTCTGCCCATTACTGCCTGTGTGTGCATGTCTCTGCCCATTACTGCCTGTGTGTGTGCATGTCTCTGCCCATTACTGCCTGTGTGTGTGCATGTCTCTGCCCATTACTGCCTGTGTGTGCATGTCTCTGCCCATTACTGCCTGTGTGTGTGCATGTCTCTGCCCATTACTGCCTGTGTGTGCATGTCTCTGCCTATTACTGCCTGTGTGTGCATGTCTCTGCCCATTACTGCCTGTGTGTGTGCATGTCTCTGCCCATTACTGCCTGTGTGTGCATGTCTCTGCCTATTACTGCCTGTGTTTGCGCATGTCTCTGCCTATTACACAAGTGATATGTTGTTCCTAAAACATGCACACACCAACAACAAAAAAATTGTTTTGTTACATTTAGTTTTTTTTCTTACTCTCAAATTTCAACATTATAATCCGGAATTAAGAGTGCATTTCAAATTATATTATACGCGCTACTGCCATAAATCTTATTTGCAGTAAAAGTAATCTGCTATAATAATAACTTTCAATGTATCCAGAATACTCAGAGCAATAGAGCATTAGGTCATTTATCTGCACATTTCTTAATCATGCATGATCTGAGGGCCTGTGAAATCACAATATGCGACACTGACAGCACGAAAAGCAGGTGCTTGCTCTGCAGACTGAGAGCAGGGTAACAAGGTATCACCCAAAACAACCATACTTCTACTGTAAGCATTTCTGCAGTGCATTGAATTACAATGTCCCTTTAATACATATTAGTCTGCCCATGTATCCTGAGGACTGGAATTGGAGAACACTGTAGCAGCTACCTTAAAAAAATGAACATATCTGCACGCTAAGTAGTGATGAACGCAAGATAATTTACGATTTAAAGGCCCTAAGGCAGAAGCACAAGAATGTATAAAACAATAAAATGTCAAGGCCTAATCTATATATACAGCTGGTGTCTGTGCAGCAACTTTAATAGTTAATTATACATATTATGCAAGAGGTTAACAAAATTATACAGAATGTGGTAATAAAAATGGGGAGAACACATTTTAATGCAAATCAATATAAAAAAGGTAAGAAGTTAGTAATGGCATTCTGCATTTTTTTGATCTGTGTACATAGTTTGTTGTTTTTGGTTTTTTAAAAGGTGGAGAGGGAACAATATCTACATTTTGCAAAATATAAATGTTTAACTCTTTGATACTTCACAAAATAAGCAGCTTCTGTTTGTCTTTTAAATATGATGTACCTTTATTATCCAAAATAAATTAAATATACATTAAAGTTATTTTTGTTGTATCTAAGAAAGTATTTTAAAATATATCAGCTTGAATTTTACTTTACACATTGAAAAATGTATATATAATTTTAAGCATCTGTTCCAGTCCACAGTAAGCTGTGTGGAAAAACTCAATCATATACCTCTAACATTTATATTCGGGCATACTTCCGCCCTCTTTTAGTGTATTTTTTGTTTAATGTCCCTTTGATACATAACTTGCAAAATGATGAAATATGAACTTCAAACTATTTTGGAGACAAAACCTTTTTGAAGCTATGACTGTTCACAGCACATATGTATACAACATGGCACAGATGTTTTTAACAAAATCTTTTTAGATCAAGGTTTTAGCAGTTCCACAGCCTTTGACTTCAGTTATTGCCGATTGAGCAATCAGTTTATTAGAGAATATTTTAAATATATAAGTAGCACAAACTGGATGCTGCCTGATTCAGTATTGGCAGCTTTGGTCAAGTTTAGACTGTACATCCTGCTATAAAGCATAGTAGCCAAAACAAAGGGAAAAGGCCAGTAAGTGCGAGTTACTACCCCAATAAGAGTGTAAACAAGGTAACAAGCCACCACCCATCTAGAAAGCATAATGACTACAGCACCAACATGGGGAAGCAGTAACCAACCTCTACAATACAATGGAGTCCTTCTGTCTATACCCAACAAATGCTTAAAAAATAAAAAAAATAAAAAAAAATGTTGTAATTAGATACTAATAATCATCTAAACCAGGGGTTGACTCTGCATATTATCATGTAAGCTCACAAACCTGTATGGTAGATCACATTACATATTTATTGACTAAAAACACAGTGTTAATTACCGTTTGCTAGAACTGTGGTTTGCGTACTTTACTATTCAATCTTATAAGTAATGCGCCAACGCACCGCTTTATATGTTGGTTAAACAAGGGGTTTTGTACACAAATATAAATAATACAACAAAAAAAATCTAAAAAATAAAAACAAACTTAGAAGTAAAACAATTACAAGCCCTAGCTCTCAGGCTTCAGGGATTGTTAAGACCTGTACAAAACACTTCTGTATGGCAAGAAACAACCAATAAAGCATTCTGATAGATAAAAGTGGTAACCAGCAAGTCCAATGTATTTCTTTAATGGAAAATATCTTCAGAATACAGTTTTCTGACCTTATGAATAAGGGCCAGAATATTGCGCTCTGGCTATATTTACCTTTTGCCACTTCATCAAATTGTATAAATGTTTGCACTGAAACCATTTAGCACAGGGAATGTACCCAAGCTGCTTATGTGCTGTACATGATTTGGTTTATACTGAAGCATATGGCTGTGATCCACAATTACACCACTACCACTTTCCATTTGCAACAGGTAAAGGTGGGAAGGGATAGGTGCTCTTCTTTATACTGGCTCATCGTTACCCAAGTAAGATCCAACATGTATGTTTACAAATCTAGACACATGCAAGCTTTACTTCACTCATGCAAGGTTAAAGGGACATGAAACCCAAAATGTTTCTTTCATGATTCAGATAGAACATACAATTTTAAACAACTTTCCAATTTACTTTGATTATCAAATTAGCTTAATTCTCTTAGTATCCTTTGTTGAAGGAGCAATGCTCTACTTGGAGCTAGAACACAGAGGATGAGCCAATGACAAGAGGAATGTATGTGCAGCCACCTCCCTGTAGTGCATTGCTGCTCGTGTCTTCCTAGGTATGTTTTTCAACATAAGATACCAAAAGAACAAAAGTAAGTTAGAGAAGTAAATTGGAAGGCTGTTTAAAATGGTATATTGTATCTGAATCATGAAAGTTTAATATAGCTTGCACCATTTAGGTTACTGTAGTGTAAATACTAATATGAATATGATGCATTTGCAGTTTGGACTACAATTTGATTGCCAGCACTGGAAAAGAAAAAAATGTTGACCTTATTTAAAAACTTTGGCAACCCCTGTAATATAAGTATCTTAAAAAAAGACAGTCAAGTCAAACTTAAACTTTCATTATTCAGATAGGCCATTCAATTTTAAACAATTTTCAAATGTACTTGTATCCACATATTTGCTTTTAAAAGCTCAACTTTGGTAAATTCAAACTGATCTCTAAACCGTTGAAGGCTGCCTCTTATCTCAGTGCATTTTGACAGTTTTTCCAGTTAGACAGTGCTAGTTCGCGTGTGTCATATAGATGCTGTTGTGCTCACTCCCATGGAGTTATTTATGAGTCAAAAAGGTCCATAAAGAAAGGATGCCAGTAAACAGAGTAATAAAAAAACTAAACTTTATTGTAAATAATTTAAAAGGTGATGGGACAACATTTCCCCTTAGCTA
This sequence comes from Bombina bombina, assembly GCF_027579735.1. Lineage (NCBI taxonomy): Eukaryota > Metazoa > Chordata > Amphibia > Anura > Bombinatoridae > Bombina > Bombina bombina. Next base: position 1,204,022,324 of record NC_069501.1, on the reverse strand, counting down.
ACAAAGACTAAAATATTTCGGCGTGAGCCGTATTCATAGTCCTTAAAAAACTCAATTAGTGCACACATTTAAAAAGCCCTCACTGGGCTCTGATTGGTCAAAGAAAATTTCATACTATTAACCCTTAACGTAACAGGGGATACAAAATATTTTCAATACTTGATTTGATCTTTTACATAATAATATACATAAGAAACATTTTAATGCCATAATCAATTAGTTAGAATTATATTACTGACTACCCTAAGTAATATAATATTAGACATGATATATTTACAAAGGTCTTAGAAAAAAGAGTCACCACTGATCGGCTAAAATGTAAGTCTGTCAAAAGAACGGATATAAGGGGAAGTCTGCAGAGGCTTAGATACAAGGTAATCACAGAGATAAAACGTGTATTAATATAAGTGTTGGTTATTCAAAACTGGGGAGAGGGTAAATAAAGGGATTATCTATATTTTTAAACAAAAAACATTTTCAAGTAGACTATCCCTTTAAATTACTATGCTACCAGTTCTATTTATTAACCAGTTATCTTATGTGAGACAGGTCCCTGCAACATAATAGGAGTGGCTCAGCATCCCTTGTCTTTATTACTGTACAAATATCCTTGATAAGCATGTTTAACCCCATAAAGCGATAACAAAACTTATGATCTCATAGTGTCAAATCGTTCTTGAGCAGGTCAAATGCAGTGATTGGCAGCTACATGCGTATACCACTCCTGATTGGCTCACTAGCCATTTCTTTCTCAGAAGCAGGAATAAATTGCTTCTTCCAATTAGTACTTTAACTATATATTCAACAACAGTGCTGATGTAAAAGGCATAGTTTCAAATAGACTCTCAAGCAAATATACGATTGTACCTTTAAAAAAAGTAGACATTTATTTTCTTGTTGCATCTAAACCAGCATTTTAAAATATGTTATTCTTTCAAATGAGAATACTTCTGTACAAAACATACTTTTCTGTGTTAAGTTTTAAAGGGGCTTTCTAGCCACCTGTACAGTTATTGGGGCTGTTCCTACTTGCCAATGTGCATTAATACTGCCGTATACAATAATACAACACCACTTATCGGACTTCAATTTAAAAAGATTTTAGTACATCGTACATATTTCATTTCTGCTGTTTCATATGCATGACATAGGATGTTATAGCTGTCAGGGTCCCTTTAATGTGCAAAGTGAATAGGCTGTAAACACCCGGCCAGCACACAACCAGCCCACATCACCCGGTATCTTGGTCGCCGCACGGTACTCACAGTCCAGGTGCTTTTTCTTGGGGCCCATGATCTCGTGGGTAGTGGCCTTACATACGATCTTAGACACGGCAGATCCGGTGACACTATGCTGCGCCGCCGTGATGCGGTCCGTGATGCTCTGGCCGGACATGTTGGCTCCCGGGGATGTCACAAGGCAGGTATCAGACAGCAGGCAGAATAAGGAGGGGGCTCCGGTGTGACGGTAAGGGGCGCACTGCACACGTAACCATGGAGGAGGACACTGCACACGCGCGGTGTGAGAGGAGGCGCTGACGATGCTTCTTGCTAATTACCAGACTTGTTACTGCCCACAATTATCCGTCAGACAGTAAGGAATGCAACAGGGAACGGGAGGATTCGGGAAAATGGCGGAACAGCTCCACCTCAGGACTGACCGAGAGCCCGGCGGCGTCACGTGTCCTGGGGCGGAGCTCGAAGCTAGGCGATGTAAGGGCATTGGGCGGAGTCTGGCCGGTGGGTGACAGAGCGCTCCCTGAAAGGAGGACTTGGTGCTGCACGCGAACTCAGGCTCCCTGGTCATTATTACCTGTGTATTCACCTAGTTAGAAAGGTACATACCTGTATGCTCAGGTAACTAGAGAGGTACATACCTGTGTATGCTCAGGTAACTAGAGAGGTACATACCCGTGTATGCTCAGGTAACTAGAGAGGTACATACCCGTGTATGCTCAGGTAACTAGAGAGGTACATACCCGTGTATGCTCAGGTAACTAGAGAGGTACATACCCGTGTACTCAACTAGTGAGAGTGGTGCATACCTGTGAACTCAGCTCAAGTGGCCTAAACAAAAATAGGAACATACCAGAGCACTAATCTAGTGTGGGAGTGGTACATACCAGTGTACTCATCAAGTTACGTATCATACCTGCGTACTCTTCTATATTGGCCTTTATGATGAGTACTCGGCTATAAAAAGGAGTACCTGAGTACTGAGCTAATAAGAGTTGTGTGCACTTGGTTACGAAGAGTGGTGCATATCTGTGTACTCAGCTAGTTAGACTGGTAAATGCCTGTTGTATATAAACTTTAGTGGCAGAGGAACATACCTGTGTACTAAACTCTAGTGACTTATCTGAATACTGAGGTAGTGAAAGTGGGACGTAGCTGCGTTCTCAACTAGTGAGAGGGGAGCCTACATTTGAACTAGACTCTTGTGACATTTCTGAGTATTCTGCTAATGTAAGTAGTAAATACCTGTGTACTCAGTGGAAGTGGTGTGCTCAACTCTAATAACCTATATGAGTGCTTACATACTGAGAGAGGAACATACCTGAGTACTCAGCTTGTGAGAGTAATATACCTGTTTACTCGCCTAGTAAGAGGGAACATACCTGTGTACACTACTCCGCAAATGAAAAAGCAACATACCAGTGTATCAGCTAGTGGAAGGAACATACTTGTCTACTTAGTGACCTGAGTAATCAGCTACTGAAAGAGAGATATACATGTGTACTCAGCTAATGAGAGAGCAACATACATGTGTACTCAGCTAATGAGAGAGGAACATACATGTGTACTCAGCTAATGAGAGAGGAACATACATGTGTACTCAGCTAATGAGAGAGGAACATACATGTGTACTCAGCTAGTGAGAGAGGAACATACATGTGTACTCAGCTAGTGAGAGAGGAACATTCATATGTACTCAGCTAGTTAGAGAGGAACATATCTGTGTACTCAGCTAGTGAGAGAGGAACATACCTGTGTACTCGGCTAGTGAGAGAGGAACATACATGTGTACTTAGCTAGTGAGAGAGGAACATACATGTGTACTTAGCTAGTGAGAGAGGAACATACATGTGTACTCAGCTAGTGAGAGAGGAACATACCTGTGTACTCAGCTAGTGAGAGAGGAACATACCTGTGTACTCAGCTAGTGAGAGAGGAACATACCTGTGTACTCAGCTAGTGAGAGAGGAACATACCTGTGTACTCGGCTAATGAGAGAGGAACATACATGTGTAATCAGCTAGTGAGAGAGGAACATACCTGTGTACTCAGCTAGTGAGAGAGGAACATACATGTGTAATCAGCTAGTGAGAGAGGAACATACATGTGTACTTAGCTAGTGAGAGAGGAACATACATGTGTACTCAGCTAGTGAGAGAGGAACATACATGTGTACTCAGCTAGTGAGAGAGGAACATACCTGTGTACTCAGCTAGTGAGAGAGGAACATACCTGTGTACTCAGCTAGTGAGAGAGGAACATACCTGTGTACTCAGCTAGTGAGAGAGGAACATACCTGTGTACTCAGCTAGTGAGAGAGGAACATACCTGTGTACTCAGCTAGTGAGAGAGGAACATACCTGTGTACTCAGCTAGTGAGAGAGGAACATACCTGTGTACTCAGCTAGGGAGAGAGTAACATACCTGTGTACTCAGCTAATGAGAGAGGAACATACATGTGTACTCAGCTAGTGAGAGAGGAACATACATGTGTACTCAGCTAGGGAGAGAGGAACATACATGTGTACTCAGCTAATGAGAGAGGAACATAGCTGTGTACTCAGCTAGTGAGAGAGGAACATACCTGTGTACTCAGCTAGTGAGAGAGGAACATACCTGTGTACTCAGCTAGTGAGAGAGGAACATACCTGTGTACTCAGCTAGTGAGAGAGGAACATACCTGTGTACTCTGCTAGTGAGAGAGGAACATACCTGTGTACTCAGCTAGTGAGAGAGGAACATACATGTGTACTCAGCTGGTGAGAGAGGAACATACCCCTTCTTTATTCTACACCCCATTGATGAATACCATTTAACGTACATTTTTTATACGCTTTTTAACACATTTTTTTATATACGTTTTTTAAACGCTTTTTTCCCTTACAAATTGTGAAAACCATTTGTAAAATTATTCAGTATGTCTCATTGTTGCCTTGGGTTGTTGTCATGTCATTTAATATGTTATTGTCATATTGCCATAATGTGTAAATCCTGGAGTATATGAGCCTAAAATCGATCAAATTTAATATCATATAATGGAGCAACTATACACACTGCTTCGTTTATTGTTGACATAGACCATTGGGACCCTATCAAAGAAATGTGGTACGGATTAATAAACCGCATTTCGTTGATTGATTACGAAAAGATTTTAAAAATAAACCCAATAGATCTAGAGTCCACCGCCTTAATGTAATTCTTAATGTTTAACTTTTATCTCCCATATTTTATTTCCTAAAATCTAATTTAGCAATCGGCTAATCCGCCTGTTTCACCTTGGCCGTTACAAAAATGGCTCCGTATAACCGGGAATGATCTAACCGGAAGTACTGAATTTTCTGACATCCGGTTTGCCAAAACGGAAGCGTAGTTGGACTGTGGCGGGTAATCCGATTCCATTTTAGTATGTTTGGCGCCTTTTTTAATGGAAATTCCTACAACCTCTGGTATATAAGGTTAGTAATAACAGAGCCTCAATATGTCTTGAAAAAGGCCCTCTATATAGGGCCGGAACGCGTAGACGATTCGATAATAAGATTTGTGAGGCTCGTTATACTTCCAGGATACGGCTTTTGGGGTGAGTTTATTTACCAATACACCACATCCCATAGGCTGTCTGTTTAGTGCACTTTTTCTTTGGTTTCAGGTCTCTATCTTCACACGGACTAGGATACTGGATCGCCACTGCATATATTAGGACTGCTGTTCTTATTGGATTTTCCAAGGATCATCAAATTGGGAATGATCATTGACTTTTATTGTGACTTTTAATTGTAAACTTTGTAATTGTGATTTTTACTCTGACCGCCGAGTCAGTTTCTGGTCAAATTTAACTAATCATCTAGTACTACCGGCTAATATATAGCTAAACTGTCGATGTCCACCATATCATTACAGTAAGATTGTGGAACCACTTATTCCATTTGGCCAATATATATATTTTTTCCACATTGGATTTGGGTTTTTATACACTGCATTCTTGTTTTGATTTAATGTTTTCATAAGTTTTGCCATTTGCGCACCATTTGTGTTTTGTGTTACATATTGTCATTTTGAAATCACACGCATCATGTTTTCACCTTTTTAAAGGACATACCGGTATTGACCCAATTAGATAACATTTGGGCATTGAATAGGAATTTCAACTTTTTGCAATTTAGTTAAATCTCCACATGTGAACACACCAAACATCACATTTTTCACACATTTTTTTTTATTTGTTAATCCCCCATTTTGTTAATCACGTTATCACTGTTAAATTGGAATAGTATTATTCCTACACAGTTTTCCGTCATTTATGAGACACGCGTTTGTATTTATATTTTATGGTGGTCTAATCCAATACATATTGTAATCAAAGTAGACTACTTTCTACACTTGTAGTTCTAGTACGCAACCTTCTTAATGGTTTGATGGTGATATTGCCCTAAAGGGTCAATTTACTCTTATTCATCTGCTTGACAGATTATCTTAGACCTATTTGTTTAGGTCTGTTCATTTATATATATGGTTTTATTCCTTTTTTATAACTATATCTGGTTATTGTGTATGGATTTTAATAAATGGAAACTTTATCTTAATCAATCGTAGGATTTATTGGTGGACTGTATTTTATATACAGATTGAGTTGATCATCCTGACACGATTCAGGACGTGATTGGTACTAAATACCCTATTTCCTGTGTTATACCTTAGCCTCTGGCGCTCCTATATATCCAACATTGTATCTTTCACTAAGACCTATTAGGGGGTCTTCTTTATAGTGTAGCAGGTATACTATTCCAGGCGCTGGATACTCTCTCACTTCGTTACCATCAATAATCCATCCTCATAAAACAGGCTTTGTAAAACATAGATCCTCAGTTTGTAATGTGTGTAAATTACAATGAATCCTTTCTTATTATGAAAAAATTAAAAAAGAAGTTAAGCTCAAAGACCTGCCGGAAGCATGCTTACTCATGCTTGATGCTGAAAAAGCTTTTGACAAGGTTTTGTGGAATCATCTGTACACAGTATTGGGAAACTGTGGGTTTCAGGGAAACTTTGAGACAGCCATCAAAGCTATATACAACATCCACAGCATTCATCCTTATTAATGGAAACACATCCCCTTCCTTCCCACTCAAAATGGGTACCCGACAAGGATGCCCCCTTTCCCCATGTTGTTTGATCTAGCTATCGAACCTCTAGCCATTCAGATTAGAAATCAGATCCCTAGCTTACAAATAGGAAAAACAAATTTACACCTCCCACTGTTTGTGGACGACATGATACTATATATTGCTGATCCCCATGTTAATACCCCCAAGATCATGACCATGATAGAGCAATTTGGGAAAGTTTCGGGATACCAGGTAAATAAAACCAAATCTGAACTCCTCTGGCTAACACCACAACATAATTAAAAAATTGAAATTATGACTTTAAACTAGTAACCACCAATTTCACATACCTGGGCATTAAGCTATCTAACAACACAAACACTTGGTACGAATTAAATTATAAGCCATTAATATTAGAAATTAAATCCCTGCTTAATACCTGGAACTTCATGCCGCTAGCTCTTTTAGCGAGAGTGAATCTTATTAAAAAGATTCTTCCAAATGATAAAAGAACCTTTAACAAAACTAGATTTACAGACACTGAACGCCTCTATCTCAAATTTTGTGTGGAAAGGGAACAAACATAGAATAGGACTCTACGAATTGATGGATACCCTCTCAACAGGTGACTTAGGCCTCCCCAACCTTCAATATTATAACTGGGCAGCACAAACCTAAATATGTGATGGATTTGTGGCTAGACATAGACACATTTACCGCACTGAACCTTGAAAAGGAGATTATTAAACCCTGGTCACTAGCTCTCCCACACCTAACAATAAACAAGGTTGTCCCAAAAGTACAAGGACTCCTCCCATTCACAGGCCCAATCAGGGCCTGGCAATAAATATGCAAACATCTGCTAATATCGCCACACAAGACTAAATACCTACCTCTCAGAGGGAACCCAAATTTCATGCCGGGACTCACTACCATGCCATTCAAAATATGGGGACAAAAAGGACTCAGACAAATTTACCATCTACAGACAAAAGACAGCCATACAGTTAACAAACCACACCAATATAATTTCGCATATCTACAGGCTAAACACTCAAAAACCATAGGACCCCACACAACGAAAATAGACAGAATTGTTAACTGGGCTAAACAAGACACAAGATTCATAACGCCCATCTACAACCTACTTCAGGAAAACCTAAACAATACATTGATAACACAGTTGGCATCAGATTGGTCAAATAGACTAGAACAGGGAGAGGCACAAACCAAGGCTGTGGCGGACATTTTCCAAAGTAAAGACCTTCGTGAAGGACACCAAGGTACATTTCAAATTAAATACATCATTATATAGTGCTGAATGTTATATATTCAGATACCACTGACCCTATAACCAGCCCTTGTCTGGCTATACGCATGTGCCAGTGTCACTTCTGTGTCTTTGTATAGTGCTGGGTGTTATTATAAAGATGCAGATACACATCCAGTATTTCACTCAGGCTTTATTTATTCCATAACTTATCACCCAATATCACTAGCAGTCTCTTGACAAGCCACTAACTTTATTCACACTACATATTCTCCCTTTCCTATTATTTATTTAGAAATAAAAAATATACTAAGGTTGTGAATCACAACCTTAGTATATATTTTCTTTCTAATTAAATACTACTTATAATAAACCTCAGATGCTGGTTAAAGCGCTTTTACCTTTGCATATAAAGCTCCAGGGACACATGCTTCTTGAATATTCCCTCTCTCTCTGTCTCAGAGTCATTTTCCCGGTACTAAGCAGCATCACGTGTACGGACACCATGCCTATCCCTGGACTAGAAATTAATATTTAGATACACAAATCTTAAAAAGCTTTGAGACAGTTAAGAAAGCTACCCTCTCAATGGATATAAGGGAGTCATACACAAAACTCATACATAACGCATACATTACCCCTAAAGACTGCCAAAAATAGACACCCAATGAATCAAAAATCTACACCAAATGCCAGCATCCAGTACCAGACCTTATTCATATGATTTGGAAATGCCCACTCTTACAGAAATGTTGGCATATGACCTCCCATTGGTTAGACACAATATATAAAACCAAAATGACTCTCGCCCTAGACACTAAATACCCCACACCTACACACAAAAAACTAATAGGAAACGTCATCCTGATGGCAAGGAAACTCATTCTTAGTCATTGGCTGGAAAAGAGACTGCACTGAAACATGCACTCACACGTCAAGTATTCTGCGAACAGGCAGACTCTTTAGGTGACATTGACCCAAGAACAACTAATTTTATTAAGAAATGGGAACCATATATATTCTCACTATCTATCACAACATAGAAGCAGATTATAGCCCCCCTCAGAAATATATCCCCTCCAGAATATATCCTAAATGCACATCTTAGAGGGGAATGGCAGTTAGGGACATAACCATCCTAAGAAAACCCAAAAAGGAATCGGAGCTCAATCGAGGAAAATACTATAACTAGGGCCCCCCCCAGGAGATCGGCGTAGAATGGACCTAAAGAAAGTATTAAAACTGTGTAATCGCTTGACAAACAAACCAGTGGTGCGGAACCTTATAAGATAACTTCATTTATTATGCTAATGTTATTATCTTATTTTGTTATTTGTTTGTTTAAGTTTCTTTATTAAAAATGGAAAATATGTAAGAGATGCCTTGTTAATCCACTAAGCAAGGAAAGTGGAAAAAAGAGAAGCACTTAAACCTACTCTAGTTATCAAATAAAGAACTGAAACCACCAGAAAGCTGAGAATCCGATTATACTCTAATCTGCTGACAAACATTCTAGTCGCTAATTTTTTAAAAAAATATCAAATCATAAATCATATAAATTTTATATTTACTATCGCCGTTTTTTTTTTTTAGCTTCCTCCTCCCCCTCACTTTCTTCCGGCTTTCTGTATTGAAATTATCGCTGCCTTCCCACCCGCCATTTGCGTATGGAAGCGTGCGCGTTTTTGAATTGCCAATCTCTGCGCAATGCGTAATTTTTGGATCTCCGCTTAGACAACGTTGACGATCAGTAAGGAATTCAATTGGTCAAGTGCGCATGCGCCTTTTGTGAACGCGCAAATTGAGTGGCATCTAGTTTAAGATATAACGCATGCGCGATAGAACAAGTCGGAGTGTATTATGGCGATTTAGACACCAATCCGTTTGATACGGATGGAATCGTCACGATTATCAGAAAAAAAAATTATGCAGGTGGAGGAACAACTGTAGTCTACGGAAGACTAAAACAGTAAATTACAAAGGTAATAATTTGTTTTTAAAAAATGAAGAATGAAAGTACACTTTATTTTTTATATAGATTGCATCGGTAACGAACGAAGATTTTAACTTTACTTTCACTTTAACTGATAAGCACCACTCCACATACTCAAATTCAGAGGACAATACAGATTATAATCGGACTTTCTGGAATGGGACTTACAAGATGTAATTGGACAATTCTGTCGTACAGTTATTGAGTTGTGTTAATTTATTGATGTCAACTATTTGTATGACAAGGTGATCTAATAAAAAGATATTTGTGCAATTAGCCAGCTATGTGCATATCTTAGTGCTTAGCTAGGGAGAGAGGGACATGGCTGTATGTTAAAGTGACAGTTCTATTAAAATACATATCCATAGTTGCAACAAAACTGCTCCTCTCGCTTCTCTGGCTGCCCCATGTCCACAACACTGTCGTCTCTTTTTGTTCAGCCCACAAAAGTTTTGCCACCCAACGCCTGTTTTTTTTACCTACAATTGTTCATTAAGCTCTTAGGAGTTAATATCAGTATAGCTCTATAGATCCAAACACCCCAATAAAAGAAGCAAGTACACTGCGCTACACGCATATGCATATCTCCCCCTGTGAAGCCTGACCGACTGTGAAAATCAGAGCGTGCTTCAGAGGATTTGAGGGGGGGCAGCCTAATTGGGCTAGAGACTTCAGGGGAAAAAGGCAGTGACCATAGGGGCTCTCTAAAGTGCCTTTGAGAGGACCATTTAAAAGGTATTTATTTTACAAAAATCTAGAGGTTGTTTTTAAAATTAGAACTTATATTACATCTATTATGTATAAACTTTTAATAGGCAGTTAAACTGATCTGACGTTTACTGTCCCTTTAAGCTAGTGAGAGGTAAATGTATTAGTGTACTTAGCTGTTGAGATGGTGATATTACTTGCGTACTCAGCAAGCGAGTGTTATGCTTGTGTAGTCTGCTAAAGAGTGTATCTTTTTAATAAGCTGATTTCTTTTCGATGTCTTAGCTTTCCCATAGGTTAAGGAAGCCCACATGAGAAAGTCATAGATATTTTCTATAAACATCACCTCTTCTTAGTAAGGGCCCAATGATCTAATGCTCTCTTCTCTAGCGAGATTATCTAAGGGGCTGATTATCTAAGCTTTGATTATCTAAGCTTTGCCGGACCAGAAGTGGTTTTTCATGTTGACTCTCGCAGGGGCTGCACTCGTGGAATTATCGTAAAAAAGGGGTAGTTCCTGTGGGTGGCGAAATGCCTCCGTTATAAAGTAATAGAGTTTGCTGGAAAGGGACACCGCTCCATAGAGCGAAGTTAGCAGTGAGCAGGGGGCGCACTTTAAAAATTAAATCCTGCAGTCAATATAAATCACATTACGCTGCTTTCTGCGTATAGCATCTTACAGTTGCTTATATATTTGTATGCATTTGTTTTTTTATTAGGGCAATCAAAAACTGTTAGAGAATTGCTCTGTGATTTGAGACAATTTGATATATGCCTATGGAACACTCATGTTCAGCCCATTTTACGAAAAAACAACAATCACGCTTTGTATTTTGTATTTATAAGTACAAATTTGTTAGGTTTTGTTTTTGCAAATCCAGTGTACTTAAATTAAGATTTACGCTGTGCATATTTAAAACTATTTATTCATGTGTAATTTACGTACACATTTTGAGGCCTACTTATCAAGCCGTCAACTTTCTTGCATTCAACGGCACCAATATGCTCACCTGACATCGCCTAACATCGCGGCCGCAGACCTGAATACGCTCTCCATATTTATATAAAAAGCTGTCAAAAAGCTGCGCACCAAGTATGGGGTGATGAGCAGCGGACTGTTAACTAACAGTCATCGATCTTGCGGCTATTCGGCTTTTTCACAGCTTTATTTATACCCTGTCACTAAACACCGCCACTATACTAATATGTTTAACCCGTATCCCGCCGCAACTAAACAAAGATATTAACCCCTTTCCCACTGCTCCCGGACCCCGCCGCAACTAAATAAATATATTAACCCCTATCCCACTGCTCCCGGAACCCACCACAACTCTAATAAAGGTATTAACCCCTATCCCTCCGCTCCTGGACTCCGCCGCAACTAAATTCAGAAGAAGACGTTGATTGAAGAGGATGCTCCCGCGCAGGATGGATGAAGATAGAAGATGCCGTTTGGATGAAGACTTCTGCTGGCTTGGATGAAGTCGTCGGTCCGCTTGGATGAAGACTTCTGCCGGCTTCGATGAGGATTTCTGACGCTTCGTTGAGGATGGATGTCCGGTCTTCAAAAACTGTAAGTGGATCTTCGGGGGTTAGTGTTAGGTTTTTTTAAGGATTTATTGGGTGGGTTTTACTTTTAGATTAGGGTTTGGCCTGAAAAAAGAGCTAAATTCCCTTTTAAGGGCAATGCCTATCCAAATGCCTTTTCAGAGCAATGGGGAGCTTAGATTTTTTAGATTTAGGTTTTTATTTGGGGGTTGGTTGTGTGGGTGGTGGGTTTTACTGTTTGGGGGTATTTGTATTTTTTTTTACAGGTAAAAGAGCTGATTTCTTTAGGGCAATGCCCTGCAAAAGGCCCTTTTTATGGACCATTGGTAGTTTATTGTAGGCTAGGTTTTTTTTGTTTTTGGGGGGATTTTTATTTTCATAGGGCTCTTAGATTAGGTGTAATTGGTTTAAATATTTGATAATTTTTTTTTTTTTGTGTAACTTAGTGTTTAAATTTTTTTGTAACTTAGTGTTTGTTATTTTGTGTAACTTAGTTCTTAGTTTTTTGTAACTTTGTAATTTTTAATAGTAGATTTAAATTATTTGAGTAGGGTTAGGTTTTTAAATATGTAATTTAGTTAATTTAATTTGTAGTTTAATGTAATTTTAGTATAACAGTTAGTGTAGATTAATTAATAGTTTAATATAGTTTAATGTAATTTTAGTATAATAGTTAGGGTAGGTTAATTAATAGTTTAATATAGTTTAATGTAATTTTAGTATAATAGTTAGGGTAGGTTAATTAATAGTTTTATATAGTTTAATTTAAATCTAAAGGTAAGTTTAAATTTATTATAAGATAGGGATGAGGTAATTTTAATATAAAGTTAACGGGTTGTTGGGTGTAGGGGTTAATAGGTTAATTTAGTTTATGGCGAAGTGGGGGGCTGGCGGTTTAGGGGTTAAAACATTTATTTAGTTGCGGTGGGCTCCGGGAGAGGCGGGATAGGGGTTAATATATTTATTTAGGTGGCGGCGGGGTCCGGGAGCGGAGGAATAGGGGTTAATAACTTTAGTTGCGGTGGGCTTCGGGAGCGGAGGGATAGGGGTTAATAACATTATGTAGGTGGCGGCGATGTAGGGGGCGGACGATTAGGGGTGTTTAGACTCGGGGAACATGTTAGGGTGTTAGGTGTAAACATAACTTTTATTCTCCCATAAGAATCAATGGGATATCGGGCAGCAGCAAACATAAGCTTTCGCTGCTTTCAGACTCCCATTGATTCCTATGGCATCCGAGGCCTCCAGGGTGTCGAATTGAAAAGCAGGTACGCTGGGGCGGAAGAGTGGCAAGCGTACCTGTTAGAAATATGATAACTTGCACAAGTAGTCAGATAGTGCCGAATTTGTATTTGGAACATCTGTAATGACGTAAGCATCCATCTGTGTCAGAATGAGACCGGCAGATCGTATGTTACGTCACAAATTTCAATTTTTGCCGGTCTGTAGGGTTTGATAAATAAGGCGAATCAGGCTCTCCACAATTACGCTGCGGAATTCCAGCGTATTTGCGGTTGACGGCTTTATAAATAGGCCTCTTTATTTTTTTTTATAAAATACGATTTTTGTAAACTATTTTTATGCACCTTAACCCCTTAATGACCACAGCACTTTTCCATTTTCTGACCGTTTGGGACCAAGGCTATTTTTACATTTCTGTGGTGTTTGTGTTTAGCTGTAATTTTACTCTTACTCATTTACTGTACCCACACATATTATATACCGTTTTTCTCGCCATTAAATGGACTTTCTAAAGATACCATTATTTTCATCATATCTTATAATTTACTATAAAAAAAATATAAAATATGAGGAAAAAATGGAAAAAAACATACTTTTTCTAACTTTGACCCCCAAAATCTTTTACACATCTGCAACCACCAAAAAACACTCATGCTAAATAGTTTCCAAATTTTGTCCTGAGTTTAGAAATACCCAATGTTTACATGTTCTTTGCTTTTTTTTGCAAGTTATTGGGCAATAAATACAAGAAGCACTTTGCTATTTCCAAACCACTTTTTTTCAAACTTAGCGCTAGTTACATTGGAACACTGATATCTTCCAGGAATCCCTGAATATCCCTTGACATGTATATATTTTTTTTTAGAAGACATCCCAAAGTATTGATCTAGGCCCATTTTGGTATATTTCATGCCACCATTTCACCGCCAAATGCGATCAAATAAAAAAAATTGTTCACTTTTTCACACATTTTGTTACAAACTTTAGGTTTCTCACTGAATTTATTTACAAACAGCTCGTGCAATTATGACACAAATGGTTGTAAATGCTTCTCTGGAATCCCTTTTTTCATAAATAGCAGACATATATGGATTTGGTGTTGCTTTTTGGTAATTAGAAGGCCGCTAAATGCCACTGCGCACCACACGTGTATTATGCCCAGCAATGAAGGGGTTAATTAGGGAGCATGTAGGGAGCTTGTAGGGTTAATTTTAGCTTTATTATAGTGTAGTAGACAACCCTAAGTATTGATCTAGGCCCATTTTGGTATATTTCATGCCACCATTTCAACGCCAAATGCGATTAAATAAAAAAAAAAAGTAAAATTTTTCACAATTTTAGGTTTCTCACTGAAATCATTTACAAACAGCTTGTGCAATTATGGCACAAATGGTTGTAAATGCTTCTCTGGATCCCCTTTGTTGAGAAATAGCAGACATACATGGCTTTGGCGTTGCTTTTTGGTAATTAGAAGGCCGCTAAATGCCGCTGCGCATCACATGTGTATTATGGCTAGCAGTGAAGGGGTTAATTGGGTAGCATGTAGGGAGCTTGCAGGGTTAATTTTAGCTTTAGTGTAGAGATCAGCCTCCCACCTGACACATTACACCCCCTGATCCCTCCCAAACAGCTTTCTTCCCTCCCCCACCCCACAATTGTCCCCGCCATGTTAAGTACTGGCAGAAAGTCTGCCAGTACTAAAAAAAAAGCTATCCTTGATAAAAAATAAATTAAAAAAAAAAGGCATATTTACATATGCTGCTCTGGAGGATCCCCCCTTAGCCCCCAACCTCCCTGATACCCCCCAAACAGCTCTTTACCCATCCCCCTCTAACTTATTAGTAGCCATCTTTGGTACTGGCAGCTGTCTGCCAGTACCCAGTTTATAGTAAAATATGTTTTTATTATTTTTTTTAAATAATTTTCTGTAGTGTAGCTTGCCCCCCCCAAAAGACCAACCCACCACCCCTCCCAGATCTCTTAGATCGACATATATGTAATTATATTTGGCAATCACTGCCACTTTTCTCCCATCACTTTTCTGTAGTGTAGCGGTTCCCACCCGCTTCCTACCCCCGTGCGCGCCCGCGCGCACCCGGCGTTCCCGCCCACGATCCCGCCCCCCTCCACATGATACGGCCCATCGATGGCCGCCCACCCGCCTCCCAGACTGGCTCCCACCCACCAACGAAATCGGCCATCGATGTCCGGTACAGAGAGGGCCACAGAGTGGCTCTCTCTGCATCGGATGGCCAAGGGGGGTTATTGCAGGATGCCTCGATGTTGAGGCATCACTGCAATAACCGGAAAGCAGCTGGAAGCGAGCAGGATCGCTTCCAGCTGCTTTCCAGACCAAGGACGTACGCCACACGTCCTCGGTCATTAACTGTATTTTTTTTGAGGACGTGTGGCGTACGTCCTTGGTCGTTAAGGGGTTAAAGGGACCGTGAACGCAAATTTTTTCTTTCATGATTCAGATTGAGCATGCAATTTTATAATTTACTCCTAATATCAATTTTTCTTCGTTCTCTTGCTATCTTTATTTGAAAAAGAAGGCATCTACGCTAAGGAGCCAGCCAATTTTTGGTTCAGAACCTAGACAGCACTTGTTTAATGGTGGGTGAATTTATCCACCAATCAGCAAAAACAACCCAGGTTGTTCACCAAAAATGGTCCGGCATCTAAACTTTTTCAAATAAAGATACCAAGAGAATGAAGAAAATTTAGTTATAGTAGTAAATTAGAAAGTTGCTTAAAATTGCATGCTCTATCTCTATCACAAAAGAAAAAAAAATGGGTTTAGTGTCCCATTAAAGGGACTCTAAACCCAAATTAAGTTTTTTATTTCATGATTCAGATAGAGCATGTAATTTTAAGCAATTTTCTAATTTACTCCTATTATCAATTTTTCTTTATTTTCTTGCTATCTTTCTTTAAAAAGCAAGAATGTAAAGCTTAATAGCCGGACCATTTTTTCTTGAGAACCTGGGTTATGGTTGGTTATTGGTTTGCTAAATGTATCCACCAATAAGCAAGCACTATCCGTGGTGCTGAACCTAAAATGGGCCAATAGGAGAAAATGAAAAAGTTGCTTAAAATTGCATGCTCTATCTGAATCATGAAAGAAAAAAATTTGGTTTAGTATCCCTTTAACAATAGAATTTTTTTCCTGCGTATTTTTGTGTGAATGGATAGTAAACTTCCTTAAACGGAGTAGGGAAATAACATGACTGTGCCTGCACATGCCAGATGCACACTCCTTGCATGTCCTGGGATTAGCTTCCTGATTGGCTGCTTAAAGTCTCTTTACAATGGGATGTGGCTACTGAGGACATTTTGAGGTAAAATATTTTTTACATAGAGATGTTTAGATAATATATTCTAGTCAGCTTTTTACAGTTATGCTGCAGCACTTTCAAGTGTTTCAACATTTGGGTATCGTGTCACTTAAATGCTATTTATTTGTAGTATTTAACACTGTATTATTTATTTTTGTTCTCATTTAGGGCCTGATGATTAAAGACTCACTGACATGAAAAGAAATCTTGTGAAATCTTTGTAGATGATCCATTTATATAGCCCATCAGGGAGTGTTTTTGTAGCAGTGTATAGTTTTGCTTATTTTTTAATAACATAATGCTGATTTTCAGATTCCTAACCAAGCCCCGAAGTATCAGATGTAGGGGCCGAATTATCAAGCTCCGATGCACCCGTTTCGGCTCGCCGGAAACAGCAGTTATGAATCAACGGTCTAAAAACCGCTGCTCCGTAACTGGTTCGCCTGCTCTGAGGCTGTGGACATCAATCCGCCCAATCCTATACAATCGTGCTGATTTACACCCCCTGCTAGCGGCTGATTGGCTGCGAATCTGCAGAAGGCGGCAGCGTATGCTGTCGGCATTTATAGATGTACGGCAGACATAATACGCTACATCATATCATGTCCGCTCGCATTTTTATAAATCGGCCCCGTAGACTCAAGTCTCTTCCTGCTTTCTCAGTCTCTTTCATTGGGTGTCCCAGCCTAACCTCATCAACAGTGCTAAACTGGAAGCTTCTAAATAAGTTTTTAAAAGGTTTTATACTGGATTTTTAGAACAATATCTGTGCATATTCTTCTTTATAGTAGTATCTATTACATGCAGTTATATGAAAATTGGTGTATACTGTCCCTTTAAGTCTAAAAATAAACTTTCATTTGCATCTTCCTGACTTTCCTGCTTTGAATTCCGTGTCAAGGAATATTTCTTGCTTATATGATATTTCTGTGTTTTCGTTTTCACTGCTGTTGTCCAAAGTCCCTTAATGGTACATCTGATTGCCAACAGTCTTATAGATATGTATTTATTTTTCGGAGAGTTATTAACTTGGGAGTGTTTTGTTGTAAGGTTGTGCTTTCTTACAGATGACTCGGTGTAACTGTTAGCTCACACTTATTAAACGTTAGAAGAGAGACAGTAGAGAATACATTATGCTGTACATTCTTATTGACAGGATTTTCAGCTGTTTATGCATTTCCTAGGGTATTGCCTTCTTTAGAAGGATCCTTTGCAGCCTCAATAGAAACTTTATAGATAAGTTTGATTATTAAACTGATAGGTACTTTGCTGGGATCACTGCTTTTCTCTGGCTTATCCAACTCTAATTTTCGGTGGTTCTTAAAGGGATATGAAACCAAAAAATGTCTTTTCTCTTGTAAGGTGTATCCAGTCCACGGATCATCCATTACTTGTGGGATATTCTCCTTCCCAACAGGAAGCTGCAAGAGGATCACCCACAGCAGAGCTGTCTATATAGCTCCTCCTCTAACTGCCACTCCCAGTCATTCTCTTGCAGCTCTCGACAAGATAGGAAGTAGCTAGAGATGTGGTGTTTTTATTTAGTTTATCTTCAATCAAAAGTTTGTTATTTTCAAATGGTACCGGAGTTGTACTGTTTTAGCCTCAGGCAGAAAGTAGAAGAAGAGTCTGCCTGTGGTCTTTGATGATCTTAGCAGGTTGTAACTAAGATCCATTGCTGTTCTCACACATAACTGAAGAGATGAGGTAACTTGAGCTGGGAAAATGGCGTGCAGGGTCTCCTGCTATGAGGTATGTGCAGTTTAAATTTTTCTAGAGAAATGAATATGCTAGAAAATGCTGCTAATACCGGATTTATTTAAGGTAAGCCTGATTACAGTGATTTAATAACGACTAGTATCATTCTTGCTGTAAAAGGTAATATTCTTATTACTTTCTCACATTACTGAAACATAAAACGTTTGCTGGAGGTGTTTAAACGTTTTTTTATACATATTCACTGTGAATACAGGTTGGGAGGGGCCTATTTTCGCACTTAAATGTGCATTAGATTTTTCTGCTCGAGACATCCAGTTTCCCTGAAGGAGTCCCCTGAACAATTAGGACCTCTTTTTGTGCCTTTCAAAGTCGTTATATGGGCAGGTAGGGCCACAGCAGAGCTGTGGCAGTTTGTTGTGACTGTTAAAAAACGTTTATCGTTTTTTTTTTTATCCGGTTTTGAAACTAAGGGGTTAATCATCCATTTGCAAGTGGGTGCAATGCTCTGTTAGTCTATTATACACACTGTAAAAATTTCGTAAGATTTACTGCTTTTTATCACTGTTTTTCAATTTCTGACAAAATTTGTTTCTCTTAAAGGCACAGTACCGTTTTTATTTTTTGCTTGTTTACATTTATCAAAGTGTTTTCCAAGCTTGCTGGTCTCATTGCTAGTCTGTTTAAACATGTCTGACATAGAGGAAACTCCTTGTTCATTATGTTTAGAAGCCATTGTGGAACCCCCTCTTAGAATGTGTACCAAATGTACTGATTTTACTTTGTTATAAAGATCATATTCTGTCTTTAAAAAATTTATCACCAGAGGAAACTGACAAGGGGGAAGTTATGCCGACTAACTCGCCTCACGTGTCAGAACCTTTGACTCCCGCTCAAGGGACTCCCGCTAAGGAGGCGCCAAGTACATCTAGCGCGCCCATGGCTTTTACTTTACAAGACATGGCGGCAGTTATGGATCATACCCTTACAGCGGTATTGTCCAAACTACCAGGGTTACAAGGAAAGCGAGACAGCTCCGGGGCTAGAAATAATACAGAGCACTCTGACGCTTTAGTAGCTATGTCTGATATCCCCTCACAATATGCAGAAGCTGAGGCAGGAGAGCTTCTTTCTGTGGGTGATTTTTCTGACTCAGGGAAGATCCTTCAACCTGATTCTGATATGTCAACATTTAAATTTAAGCTTGAACACCTCCGCGTGTTGCTCAGGGAGGTTTTAGCTACTCTGGATGACTGTGACACCATTATAGTGCCAGAGAAATTGTGTAGATTGGATAAATACTATGCAGTACCTGTTTACACTGATGTTTTTCCAATACCTAAAAGGTTTTCAGAAATTATTACTAAGGAATGGAATAGACCAGGCGTACCGTTCTCTCCCCCTCCTATTTTTAAGAAAATGTTTCCAATAGATGCCGCTACACTGGACTTATGGCAAACAGTCCCTAAGGTGGAGGGAGCAGTTTTTACCGTAGCTAAGTGTACAACTATCCCCGTCGAGGACAGTTGTGCTTTCCTAGATCCAATGGATAAAAAGTTAGAGGGTTACCTTAAGAAAATATTTATTCAACAAGGTTTTATTCTCCAGCCTCTTGCATGCATTGCCCCGGTCACTGCTGCTGCAGCCTTCTGGTTTGAGTCTTTGGAAGAGGCCTTACAGGTAGAGACTCCATTGGATGATATACTTGACAAGCTTAAAGCGCTTAAGCTAGCCAATTCATTTGTTTCTGACGCCGTTGTTCATTTAACTAAACTAACGGCTAAGAACTCAGGTTTTGCTATTCAGGCGCGTAGGGCGCTATGGCTTAAATCCTGGTCAGCTGACGTTTCATCAAAGTCTAAGCTTCTCAATATTCCCTTCAAGGGGCAGACCCTATTCGGGCCTGGACTAAAGGAGATAATTTCTGATATTACTGGAGGAAAAGGTCATGCCCTTCCTCAGGATAGGTCTAACAAATTAAGGACCAAACAAACTAATTTTCTAAACTTTAAGACGAGCGCAGCATCATCTTCCTCTAATACAAAACAAGAGGGAAATTTTGCCCAGTCCAAGTCGGTCTGGAGACCTAACCAGGCTTGGAATGAAGGTAAACAGGCCAAGAAGCCTGCTGCTGCCTCTAAGACAGCATGAAAGATTAGCCCCCGATCTGGTAACGGATCTAGTAGGGGGCAGACTTTCTCTCTTCGCCCAGGCTTGGGCAAGGGATGTGCAGGATCCCTGGGCGTTGGAAATTGTGTTCCAGGGATATCTTCTGGACTTCAAAGCTTCTTCCCCAAAAGGGAGATTTCACCTTTCACAATTATCTGCAGACCAGATAAAGAGAGAGGCATTCTTACATTGTGTTCAAGACCTCCTAGTTATGGGAGTGATCCACCCAGTTCCAAAGGAGGAACAGGGGCAAGGATTCTATTCAAATCTATTTGTGGTTCCCAAGAAAGAGGGAACCTTCAGACCAATCTTAGATCTCAAGATCCTAAACAAATTTCTCAGGGTCCCATCTTTCAAGATGGAGACTATTCGAACCATCCTACCTATGATCCAGGAGGGTCAATACATGACTACCGTGGACTTAAAGGATGCTTATCTTCACATTCCGATACACAAAGATAATCATCGGTTTCTCAGGTTTGCCTTCCTAGACAGGCATTACCAGTTTGTGGCTCTTCCCTTTGGGTTAGCTATGGCACCAAGAATCTTTACGAAGGTTCTGGGGTCACTTCTGGCGGTCCTAAGGCCACGGGGCATAGCAGTAGCCCCTTACTTAGACAACATTCTGATACAGGCGTCGAATTTCCAAATTGCCAAGTCTCATACGGACATTGTTCTGGCATTCCTGAGGTCTCATGGGTGGAAAGTGAACGAAAAGAAGAGTTCTCTATCCCCTCTCACAAGAGTTTCCTTCCTGGTAACTCTGATAGATTCTGTAGAAATGAGGATTTACCTGACAGAGGCCAGGTTGTCAAAACTTCTAAATTCCTGCCGTGTTCTTTATTCTACTTCTCACCCTTCGGTGGCTCAGTGTATGGAAGTAATCGCCTTAATGGTAGCGGCAATGGACATAGTGCTGTTTGCCCGCCTACATCTCAGATCCCTGCAACTCTGCATGCTCAGTCAGTGGAATGGGGATTACACAGATTTGTCCCCTCTTCTAAATCTGGATCAAGAGACCAGGGATTCTCTTCTCTGGTGGCTATCTCGAGTCCATCTATCCAAAGGTATGACCTTCTGCAGGCCAGATTGGACAATAGTAACGACAGATGCCAGCCTTCTGGGCTGGGGGGCAGTCTGGAACTCTCTGAAGGCTCAGGGGTCATGGACTCAAGAGGAGGCTCTCCTTCCGATAAACATTCTGGAACTAAGAGCGATATTCAATGCTCTTCAGGCTTGGCCTCAGCTAGCGGCAGTGAGGTTCATCAGATTTCAGTCGGACAACATCACGACTGTAGCTTACATCAACCATCAAGGGGGAACAAGGAGTTCTCTAGCGATTTTGGAGGTTTCAAAGATAATTCATTGGGCAGAGATTCACTCTTGCCACCTATCAGCTATCCATATCCCAGGAGTAGAGAACTGGGAGGCAGATTTTCTAAGTCGATGGACTTTTCATCCGGGGGAGTGGGAGCTCCATGCGGAGGTGTTTGCACAGTTGATTCAACGTTGGGGCAAACCAGAACTGGATGTCATGGCGTCTCGCCAGAACGCCAAGCTTCCTTGTTACGGATCCAGGTCCAGGGATCCCAAGGCAGCGCTGATAGATGCTCTAGCAGCGCCTTGGTCCTTCAACCTGGCTTATGTGTTTCCACCGTTTCCTCTGCTCCCTCGTCTGATTGCCAAGGTCAAGCAGGAGAGAGCATCAGTGATTTTGATAGCACCTGCGTGGCCACGCAGGACTTGGTATGCAGATTTGGTGTACATGTCATCCTTTCCACCATGGACTCTGCCTCTGAGACAGGACCTTCTACTTCAGGGTCCTTTCAACCATCCAAATCTAATTTCTCTGCGGCTGACTGCTTGGAGATTGAACGCTTGATTTTATCAAAGCGTGGTTTCTCCGAGTCGGTCATTGATACCTTAATACAGGCGCGAAAGCCTGTCACCAGGAAAATCTATCATAAGATATGGTGTAAATATCTTCATTGGTGTGAATCCAAGGGTTACTCATGGAGTAAGGTCAGGATTCCTAGGATATTATCTTTTCTCCAAGATGGATTGGAGAAGGGTTTGTCAGCAAGTTCCTTAAAGGGACAGATTTCTGCTCTGTCTATTCTTTTGCACAAACGTCTGGCTGAGGTTCCAGACGTGCAGGCATTTTGTCAGGCTTTAGTCAGAATTAAGCTTGTGTTTAAACCTGTTGCTCCGACTTGGAGTTTAAATTTAGTTCTTAAGGTTCTTCAAGGGGTTCCGTTTGAACCTTTGCATTCCATAGATATTAAGCTCTGATCTTGGAAAGTTTTGTTTTTAGTAGCTATCTCTTCGGCTCAAAGAGTTTCGGAGTTATCTGCTTTACAATGTGATTCTCCTTATCTCATTTTTCATTCCGATAAGGTAGTGTTACGTACCAAACCTGGTTTTCTACCTAAGGTGGTATCTAATAAAAATATCAATCAGGAGATTGTTGTACCGTCACTGTGTCCTAATCCTTCTTCAAAGAAGGAACGTCTTTTACACAATCTTGACGTGGTTCGTGCTTTAAAGTTTTATTTACAAGCTACTAAAGATTTTCGTCAAACATCTGCATTGTTTGTTGTCTACTCTGGACAGAGGAGAGGCCAAAAGGCTTCGGCAACTTCTCTTTCTTTTTGGCTAAGGAGTATAATACGCTTAGCTTATGAGACTGCTGGCCAGCAGCCTCCTGAAAGGATTACAGCTCATTCTACTAGAGCGGTAGCTTCCACATGGGCTTTTAAGAATGAGGCTTCTGTTGAACAGATTTGTAAAGCGGCGGATTTGTAAGACTTTGTCTTCGCTTCATACTTTTTCAAAATTCTATAAATTTGATACTTTTGCTTCTTCGGAGGCTATTTTTGGGAGAAAGGTTTTGCAGGCAGTGGTGCCTTCCGTTTAAGCACCTGCCGTGTCCCTCCCTTCATCCTTGTCCTATAGCTTTGGTATTGGTATCCCACAAGTAATGGATGATCCGTGGACTGGATACACCTTACAAGAGAAAACAAAATTTATGCTTACCTGATAAATTTATTTCTCTTGAGGTGTATCCAGTCCACGGCCCGCCCTGTCATTTTAAGGCAGGTGTGTTTTATTTTTAAACTACAGTCACCACTGCACCCTATGGTTTCTCCTTTCTCTTGCTTGTCTTCGGTCGAATGACTGGTAGTGGCAGTTAGAGGAGGAGCTATATAGACAGCTCTGCTGTGGGTGATCCTCTTGCAACTTCCTGTTGGGAAGGAGAATATCCCACAAGTAATGGATGATTCGTGGACTGGATACACCACAAGAGAAATAAATTTATCAGGTAAGCATAAATTTTGTTTTTGTAATTCAGACAGAGAAAAACAATTTAAAGAAAGTCTCCAGTTTACTTAAATCACCAAATTTGTTTCCATAGTATTATTTGTTGAAGAGATACCTTCTAAATGGCAGGAGATAGTGTTACCATATAGTGCTCTTGCATATAGATAACATTCTTACAATACTGCTGCCATATAGAGCTCCAGATATGGCAGGCACCTGATCTTACGTCCCTTGCTTTTAAACAAAAAATACCAAAGGAACAAAGAAAAAATTATAATAAAAGTTAATAATAAAGTTGTTAAAAATTGCATGCTCTATCTGAATCACAAATTAACATTTTGGGGTTTCATATCCCTTTAAGAGGGTAGAAAAGGCCACATGTGACATTTATAGTTAATAAAGCATACAAAGAGAATGAAGCAAAATTTATAAAAGAAGTACACTGGAAAGTTGTATAAAAATGTATGCTCTATCTGGATCATGAAAGAAAGAAAAATGGGTTTCATCTCCCTTAACCCCTTAAGGACAAGGACATTTTTCAATTTCTTTCCCTTAAGGACCAGGGCTATTTTTACATTTCTGTGGTGTTTGTGTTTAGCTGTAATTTTCCTCTTACTCATTTACTGTACCCACACATATTATATACTGTTTTTCTCGCCATTAAATGGAATTTCTAAAGATACCATTATTTTCATCATAACTTATAATTTACCATAAAAAAATTATAAAATATGATGAAAAAATGAAAAAAAAAAACACACTTTTTCTAACTTTGACCCCCAAAATCTGTTGCACATCTACAACCACCAAAAAACACCCATGCTAAATAGTTTCTAAATTTTGTCCTGAGTTTAGAAATACCCAATGTTTACATGTTCTTTGCTTTTTATGCAAGTTATAGGGCAATAAGTACAAGTAGCTATTTCCAAACCATTTTCTTTTTCCAAAATTAACGCTTGTTACATTGGAACACTGATATCTGTCTGGAATCCCTGAATATCCCTTGACATGTATATATATATTTCTTTTAGTAGACAACCCAAAGTATTGATCTAGGCCCATTTTGGTATAGTTTATGCCATAATTTCACCGCCAAATGCGATCAAATAAAAAAAAAAGTTCACTTTTTCACTAACTTTGGGTTTCTCACTGAAATTATTTACAAACAGCTTGTGCAATTATGGCACATATGGTTGTAAATGCTTCTCTGGGATCCCCTTTGTTCAGAAATAGCAGACATATATGGCTTTGGCATTGCTTTTTGGTAATTAGAAGACCGCTAAATGCCGCTGCGCACCAAACTTGTATTATGCCCAGCAGTGACGGGGTTAATTAGGTAGCTTGAAGGGGGCTTGAAGGGTTAATTTTAGCTTTAGTGTAGAAATCAGTCTCCCACCTGACACATCCCACCCCCTGATCCCTCCCAAACAGCTCTCTTCCCTCCCCCACCCCACAATTGTCCCCGCCATCTTAAGTACTGGCAGAAAGTCTGCCAGTACTAAAATAAAAGTTTTATTTTGTTTTTATTAGTTATTAAAAAAAATATATATCATATTCTGCTGTGTAGGATCCCCCCTTAGCCCCCAACCTACCTGATCCCCCACCCCCATGAGCTCTCTAACCCTCCACCCACTAACTATTAGCCACCATTTTGGGTACTGGCAGCTGTCTGCCAGTACCCACTTTGCAAAATAACTTTTTTTTATTTTTATAAACCTAACTTTTTCTGTAGTGTAGCTGCCCCCTCCATACCCTACACCCTCCCCCTCCCAGATCACCCCCAGATCACTGCTCCTCTGCACCCACCACCCTCTCCCACCAAAAAAATAATCCCCAGCAACTGTCTTAGATCACCATCAGCCGTGCATAGCCGGCATAGAGAATAGCCGGAAGGAAGTTCCCAAGTGATGGGCCGCCCACCCACCTCCCTTCAATGGCTCCCATCCACCAACGATCGGCACCATCACTGGCCGATGCAGAGAGGGCCACAGAGTGGCTCTCTCTGCATCGGCGTGCCTAAAAAGGTATTGCTGTGATGCCTCAATATCGAGGCATCACTACAATACCTTGAAACCCTTAACGACGTACAGGGTACGTCGCTGGTCTTTAAAGACCAGTTTGTGTAAGACGTACCCTGTACAACATGCGTCGTGAAGGGGTTAAAGGTATTTTTAGTTCTAATGAAGCCCTTTTCATTTAAAATAGGGAATGTTATTTATTTATTTTAGATTTTTATGTATAGCTTAATTGCAAACACATTTCTAAGGAAAATCATTTGCATTATTGTTTCTTTTATTGAACACTGTTTTGATCTGTCAGATCTAATCTGATTTACAGTATGCTTATGGAATGGAAGACTTCAAAAGTTTACCAAGTTCATGGAAGGCTTAAAGGGACTAATTTATACCCCTTAATGTGTTCCCGATGACTTGCTATACCAACTGCATGGTGATAACTGGAAACAACTATTTATAATGAAAATCTCATTACCTAAGTATTGGTCTTTGTGTATAGAGAGAGCTAAGATAAGGAGTTTTATTCTACCTGCAAGTGCAGTCCATTTGAATAAAATTAACTAGTGGGAATATCACTCCTGGGCAGCAGGAGGAGGCAAAGAGC
>NC_069501.1:1203086063-1203091063 GCF_027579735.1 Bombina bombina | reverse complement strand
CTCTGCCCACCCCCAGCTCCTAATACAACTTCTCTCTCAGCTCAAGATTTTGCCAGCCACTTCAATAACAAAATCGACTCCATCAGAAACTAAATCAGCTCTCAACTTACTACCAATCTCCCACCCCCTCAAAAGCTTACAATCATCCAAAACCCGCATAGCTATAAATTTAGCTCTTTCGCCCCTGTAACAGAGAAAGAAGTTTCTGCACTTATACTGTGCTTTCACCTCACTACTTGTCCCCTCTACCCCATCCCCTCACATCTTCTCCCCTCCCTCTCTTCTCCCCTCACCCCTATACTCACACACATTTTCAACCTCTCCCTCAGCACTGGTATATTTCTCTCATCTCTAAAACATGCCCTGGTCACACCTATCCTCAAAAAACCTTCTCTCGATCCAACCTCCCCATCCAACTACCGCCCTATTTCCCGACTCCCTCTTGCCTCAAAGCTTCTTGAAAAGCTAGTATATGCACGCCTATCCCATTTCTTTACATTAAACTCCCTCCTTGATCCACTGCAATCTGGATTTCGCCCCCATCACTCCACAGAGACAGCAATTGTTAAGGTTACCAATGATCTACTTACAACAAAATCCAAAGGCCACTTCTCTCCTTATCTTATCCTCCTTGATCTGTCTGCAGCCTTTGATACTGTTGACCACCCTCTTTTGCTCCAAACCCTCCAATCCTTTGGCAATTGGGACACAGCACTCTCGTGGTTCTCTTACTACCTGTCTAAACCGTACCTTTAGTGTAGCCATCTCTGGGGTTTCTTCTGCCCCATTACCACTTTCATTTGAGGTACCACAAGGCTCTGTCCTCGGTCCCCTTCTCTTCTCAATCTCAACGTCATCATTAGTTTCCTTAATAAAGTCCCTCGGGTTTTAATATCATTTGTATGCCGATGACACCCAAATCTACCTCTCTGCAACAGACCTATCCCCTTCCTTGTTAACCCGTGTCACTAACTGTCTTTCTCACATCTCATCCTGGATGTCCTCTCTCTACCTTAAGCTAAATCTCTCCAAAACTGAGCTCATTATTTCCCCCCCCTTCTTCCAAATTTTCCACCACGCATTTCTCTATAACTGTTCACAACTCCATCATTACCCCTACCCCGCATGCCCGATGTCTTGGGGTCACATTTAAAGGGACAGTATACTATAAAATTGTTTTTCCCTTAATGTGTTTCCAATTACTTTTTTTTACCAGCTTCAGAGTATGAAATGTATGAGATTTGCTTTTTTAAGGCTTTTTGTGGATATGAATGAGCTGATTTTGTGTTTTGAAGCCACAACCTAATAAAATGCTTGTAGGTATAATCAGATCTCGTTACTTTATCACATTGAGTACATTTACCTGCTTCTTTATCTTATATCCGTCCATAAACCAACCACCAATACTTGAAGAGAACAATGAAAAATTATCATCTTTTTTTTTATCATCTTATCTCTTCTATAACCCACTGGGAGTATAATTTCTTCTACTAGCTGTGTTAACACAGCTTGGCCTTGAGGCCAAAAACTTTCAGGATGGGTGGGGATACCACAGGCTAAATATGCTATTTTAAATGCTAATAAAAGGGTAATGGAAATAGTTGTAAACAATTTAATACACTCCAGCAGATAAAGTGGAACATTGGGAACAAATTAATGAGGAGAACATTTTTGAGTAAACTGTCCCTTTAACTCAGATCTTTCTTTCACTCCTCACATTCAGTCCTTGCCTAAATCCTGCCGCTTCCACCTTAAAAAACATCTCTAAAATTAGACATTTCCTTACACAAGACACAACTAAGATTTTAATCCACTCTCTCATCGTTTCCCACCTCGACTACTGCAACTCCGTCCTCTCTAGTCTCCCTAGCTGTCCTTACTCATTGCTTTTCATCTGCTGCACCTCTCTGCTACTTTCTTCCCTGGATTCCTCTTGCCTCCAGAATAAAAGACAAAATTCTCACTCTGAAATACAAAGCCCTCTACTGCACTGCTCCCCCTTACATCTCAGACATAGGGGCCGATTTATCAAGATGTCAATTGGCCCCAATGCATCTGTTTCCGCGCAAGCCTTCAGGCTCATCGGAAACTGGAGTTAAGAAGCAGCGGTCTTAGGACCGCTGCTCCTTAACTCATCTGCCACCTCTGAGGTGGCGGATAGCAATCAGCCCGATTGGATACGATCGGGTTGCTTGACACCCCCTGCTAGTTGCTGATTGGTCGCGAATCTGCAGGGGGCGGCATTACACAAGCATTTCTTGTGAAATTCTTGTGCAATGATAAATGCTGACAGCGTATGCTGTTGGCATTTATCAATGTCCGCTTGTACTTTGATAATTCATCCCCCTTGTCTCTAGATACTCTCCTTCCTGTCCCTTTCGCTCTGCTCATGACCTCCTACTCTCCTCCTCTCTTGTTACCTCCTCACTTTCCCGTTTACAGGACTTCTCCAGACTGGCTCCCATCTTTTGGAACTCTCTGCCTCGCTCCACAAGACTCTCCCCTAATCCCAGTTCCTCTCCTCCATTGCTATCACATTGAACCCCCTTAGCACGTAAGCCTAAGAGCCTAACTGTTTGCAGGTCACCTTCATAAGAGCTGACTACAACAGTGCAACTCTCGGCAGGGCCCTCTACCCATTTGAGCCCTATAAATGTTATCTTGTATACCACATATGTTTATAGCGCTGCGGAATCTGTTGGCACTCTACAAATAAATGATAATAATGATAAATTGTATGCTCTGTCTAAATCACAAAAAAAAGTTCTTAGGTTTCATATCCCTTTTAATTAAAGAATTTTGATGATCAATATTGCAAATAATAACTACGCACAATAACCTGTTTTTCTGCCCTTTTACAATTGTAGTTCTCTTTTAATTTTCACCATGCTTACAGTGTTACAATATTTCAGAGTTGAAGTGAAAGATACAGAAAAGACATCACCTATGGACCCAATTATAGAGGAAAATGGAGAAGTGGAATGGGTAACTGAAGGACAGAAACCAAATGAGAAGCCAGAAATAGAAGACGAGGGTGAAAGGCCAAATACTTGCAATAGAGGTGCTTCCTTTAGCAATATAATGAATGACAAGCAGCATTGAATTTCATATGATATTATTGCATTCTTATGACTTATCTGTCACCTATGTACATATGTACAGGAACTGTGTATGTTTTATAGTTTGTATTTTTAATATATGTCCGAATGTCACATCTATTTTTGTTTTTGGACTATGAGCTATGAACTATATATTATAGATTCTGACTCTCTACGTGCTAGTAATGGCTACTGTTACAAAGTCTGTTTGTCCGCGATCTCATATACGTATTGTGATCTACATTGTTTTTTTAATTTACAGAAAGCTCATCAACCAAACGTCTTCTAAATCGACAGTGCATTGTGCCTGCTAAAGTCACTGGGATTAGTTTAATGGAGGATTTGGAAAGAATTGTTAAACCAAAAACAGCTCCAGCAAGGTGGGCAAAAAATAATGCAGGTGGTAACCACAAAGATTTCTTTTTACGGCTGTAATGAATGATAGACTGATATAATAATAGTATTTTCCCTTTTTCCCCAGTGTAGTTTTTGTTCTTAAAATATGTAATTGCATAAATAATAAAGCCTTATAACCCCCCTCAAAAAAAAGAAGAAAATAAAAAAAAGGATATATACTGTGTGTATATATATATATATATATATATATATATATATATATATATATATATATATATATATATAGGGAGATAGAGATTCTAATGCAAAAGAAAAATATATCCAAATCGATTTCAATGTCAGATGCCTTTTTTTTGTTTGGTAAAAAGAAAACAAAGTGGTTTCCGAGATGTTTAAAGTTGCTTATTAGAAGCAGACAGCTGAAAAATAAATGAAGTGCCTGCAGTGGTGTCTTGCGGCATGTCTATGTATCTATCTTTCTCTCATCTATCTTTCTCTCATTTATCTATCTATCTATCTATCTATCTATCTATCTATCTATCTATCTATCTATCTATCTATCATCTTCATATATATCTATCTATCTATCTACCTACCATATTCATATCTATCTATCTATCTATCTATCTATCTATCTATCTATCTATCTATCTATCTATCATCTATCTATCTATCTATCTATCTATCTATCCATCTATCATCTTCACATCTATCTATCTATCTATTTTTCTATCATCTATCTATCTATCTATCTATCTATATCTGTCTGTCTTTTTCTATTTATCTATCTATCTAGCTGTGTGTTTAACACTTTCAAAGTAATATGTACACAGTAAAGAAAGGAAGTGCATTTTATTTTTATAGTAGAATGTCTCTTTAAAGGGACAGTCTACACCAGAATTTTTATTGTTTGAAAAGATAGATAATCCCTTTATTACCCATTCCCTAGTTTTGCATAACCAACACAGTTATATAAATACACTTTTTACCTCTGTGATTACCTTGTATCTAAGCCTCTGCAAACTGCCCCCTTATTTCAGTTCTTTTGACAGATATCCATTTTAGCCAATCAGAGCTTGCTCACTGGAACACCCTCTTGTGGTGAAAAACTGTCAAAATGCCCTGAGAGAAGAGGCGACCTTCAAGAGCTTAGAAATTAGCATATGATCCTCCTAGGTTTAGCTTTCAACTAAGAATACCAAGAGAACAAAGCAAAATTGGTGATAAAAGTAAATTGGAAAATTGTTTTAAATTACATTCTCTATCTGAATCATGAAAGTTTATTTTGGACTAGACTGTTCCTTTGACTAGCAGAATACTGTAACCTTAAACAACTTTTGTATTTGGTTCACTCATAGAAAACAGGTCATACTCTGTCTCAACTATAGACACATCTTTATTCATTTGTGGCTCATAAACAATTAATTCCAACTAACAATGTGTTCTCCTAATGGGTTTTAATGTTTCAGTAGTTTATCACAGCTTTATTCAAACGTATCAGATGTCAGTGAGATGTTGAAATGTGTACAAAGCGCACAATAAGGG